>NC_056568.1:25519740-25558824 GCF_013358625.1 Macadamia integrifolia
TTTTTTCATCTTCTTCTCCCCCAAATTTCCGCCTCCTTCTTACCATCTTTTTTCTCTACCTAATTCTTCTGTAACACTTGTACGAATCTACTCTTTGTTTCATTTCTTTCTCATAACTTCATCAGTTCATCTTAAGATAGGGGAGATATCAAACCTTGATGGATAATTTGAGGTTCCGGGGGACCAGGACAGATTCATATCACCGTATCAATCAATCTTCTTTTATATTGTTGCTTTAATTTTGAAAAATTAGTGCGTCTTAGTGCAATATGGGTCTTGTGAACCTAAGCAAAAGGATAGTGAAAATTTTTTATGGTCAATTTATTTATTTGTTTTATTGTAGTAGTAACCTTGCTTTCACTGTTTTGGGGCCTAATCTATTTCATGAGTAGAAATTGGATTACAATAACCATTGCTTCCATCGCTCAATGACAATTTTTTCATAGTTTTTTACTTTATTGTATAAAGTAATTTGCTCTTTCTAAGTATACAAATCAAGTTAATAACTTGATAAATAAAAAATATACAATAAACTATAAAAATAATATCCGAATTTTTTGCTCGACTTTTATTTTTTTAATCGAATAATCCTCGAATCCGAATCCGACTCCGATTTTTATTATGTCCGCTTTTTTGACCGAATCCTTAAATTAACCAATCGAATTATTTCGAATAATTCTCCGCCCGAATAATTCCCGAATCCGAATATGCTAACTATGATCCCTGCCGGCCCTCCATCAGTTCGGCCTTTGGTACAATGAGTTTTCTTTATGGTGAGCCATTTTAATGGGCCTATATTATAGATAGAGGCTATGCATTCAGAATTAGTTTAGTTTCTTTAGTTAAGTTAAAAAACCTTTACCTCGAGTAGAAGGTTTACTTTAAGTTTCCTATTGGCCATGTAAGTGTGGTTAGACAGGTTTCTTACTTAGCTAGGGAGTCTTTCTTTTACTTGAACAGCTTGTAGCGTATTTTAGCGACCAACTATTTGAATAAATGAAGATTATGGCTGTCTTTAGCTGCTGAGAAATTGAGCATACTGTGAGAGACAGTGAGGAGTGAGAAAATTGATTTGGATATATTCTAATCCAAGCCATTGGTGGAAAATCAAAGGTCACATCCCCTATACATAATCTGTTTTCGTCTCAATTAAGTTTCTTCTATCATCTACTGTTTATTGAGCTTGCTGGAATTTATTTGAATCTGTGTTTGGAGAAGAATATCATCCACTTTGGTTGCTGTTTCAGTAATATTTGTTAATATTACTAAAGTTACTGTTTCGGGGTCCTTTTTTTTTTTACCGAATTGAGAGCTGCTATAAAGAGGAATTTGTCCATCAGATTCCAGCCATCTTTTGGGAGTATCAAAGGGGTACCCAAGTGGATCCCTTGACCTGAGTTTGAAGCTGATCAGACTCTCTGATCTGCTGCTGTAACAAATCTCTCAAATTTTGGATTATGGGTTTCAGAGTTTTACCTTCTTGATTGTTGACTCAAATCCGATTGTTCAATTGTTCCAACAGTTTATGATCATTGAAATCCTGGTAAAAGGGGTGTGTAATCTGATACTGGGGTTCATACCCCTACCAATAGCCTATAGTTAACCATGGATAATTTTGGCACATGTAGAGTTAAGATTTTCTTTAATTGGCAAGCAAGGGAACGATCAAGGTAAAAGGAAATATTTACAACTTGTCGTGCTATTATCTCCTCATATATATCAAATATGATCAGCTAATATTGGATAAATATATAAATATAAAGGTGACAGATTTATATGAATACATGTGATGGCTACATTCATCTTCAAAACGTACAGTAGAAGTAACATCAGGGTCTAATTTATAAATATATATTTAACCTCACAGTTTTATTTTTATTTTTATTTGTTTATTTATTTATTTATTTTTTGTGAGGGAAAGTTGCAAATAAATGCTTTGGTTCGAGTCTGGAAACGGCCCCTCCGCGATGTGGGGCGTACATTGTGACCTCAAACCCTACAGTGGCTGGAGCCTCGTGCACTGGGTATGTCCCTTTTTATTTTTTTGTAAGGACAAACATATTTCATTGTTCTTTTAAGAAAAAAAAAAAAATTATTACACCTAATGCCATTAATTGGAAAAATGGTATTGTGAATCAATTTATGCAACTTTTTTTTTTTGGAAACTGGTCGAAGGAATTCAATGGAATTTCTAAAACCATAAAGAATTAGTACAGTGTTATGGTTAAACATCTTCTCATCATAGATATTTTGTTTATGTAAGAGCATATGTATATATCCTTCCTTCTAAGCTTTTTTCTTCAATTAATTTCCTATGCATTATTATAAATGGGTCTTTTGCATATGTGTATATCCTGCCTTCTAAGCTTTTTTCTTCAATTGATTTCCTATGCATTATTAACCATGGGTCTTTTATTTGAAGCTTATTAATGGGATGTTACACTCTATTGATCACCCTGTCTTGTCTCTGATGTAAAGTTTTTCCCATGCCTTTCCCTGCATTATTGAGTGATTTGGTCTTCACATTATGATTGAAGACTAACCAATCAGTCAGAGTGTAATCAGTTTGAACTTGAAACCCTGAAATGGTTCAGATTTTATCCTTAACTGCACCAACAACATCAGACAACTTACCATTTGCAAGTTGTCCTTGTGCTCAAGTTCTCATTTGTTCGAACCGAGGCACATTCACTTGACTCAGTTTTTCCCTCCGCTAAAGATCCTAATGTTTACTCTCTGAATTAACCTGAAACTTTTAGTTCTTCCTTCCCTTTTCTGTTGTGCAATTCATTCTAGAGTTTGGACCTTTCTAATCAAGACACAAAGTCCAACTTGCATTTGATCTGTTATGGTCTCTTTACGTTTCATTTGATTGGTTTTGTTCTTTCTTTTTCTTGACAGAGATAGGTTATATCCTTCAAAATTCAAATTCCTTTCAAGAGTCAAACCAATCAATCCCTTGTCAATCAGTTGATACCTCAACTTTTAAAGGTGAATATTAATTAAGGCTGCCTGTTCATGATTGTGTTTTCTGGAATTTCTTTCATTCATTCAGTGTCAATGAAACTTTGATGTTTATCTTCTACGAACACAGGCTTTATTATCTTGTCAGCCATGGATGATGAAATATCTGGTTCATATCGACGCACATCAAGCCGGACTCGGAAGGTTGCTGCAAAAATGGTTGCTGCCCTTGCAAGCAGCGATAATAGAACACAGGTATGTGGCCTTTATTTCATCAATCATGCCAAAGTTGTGTTTTTCAGTGAGTTTTAAAAAATCAGCTTTCTGTTTGATAGAAAACATTCTCACAAGTATCAATTCTGTATGGTACTCCGTGTGTAAAATGGGAAAGAAAAAATTGTTTTTGTTTCCATTCTTTGTGGTTGTTTTTATTAGAAACATGCTCAATAACCACTTCAAAATTAAAATTGAATATTGATTCTAATTTTTTAAAATCCAATTCAGGCCAACATAATTGCCATTAGATCCACAAGCACAGCCTGGCCCAACCATAGGTTGGGATCTTAGAACCTGAACCTGCCCTGTGCAAGATCACGCAAGCCTAGGGCTTGGCTGAAGCAAAAGAGAGTTGAATCAAGGTTTATGGTGATTTTATGTATTTATAGAATGAAAAAAACTACCATCCTATTTCGCCCTGTGCAAAACTGCTTTACTTATACTCTTGCTCAAAAACAGAAAAGCTGTGGTTCAAGTCTATTTTATTTTTTTGTTAGATCCTACATCAATTGTGAATGGGATTATCCATGTCTTCATATACGGACATACCTGGTAGTATCCCCAATGAACAGACATTATGTCTTTTGAGATGGAAACTTGCAATTTTTTGTTTTGGGGAAAAAAAAAGCCAAAATTTATGCTGGAAAACAGTTTTTTGCTTCTAAAAAAACTGTTTTTCAATACCAAAAGATTTTTTTTTTTTTGAAAAATAGGAAACAGTTTCAAAAAGTCATCTAAAGGGGGCTGTGATTTCTAGGATATATGCCACTTTGTAAGCATTGATTGATTTCCTGGAAATGTTTTATTTAGGCAGCCCTTGCTCGTCTTGAAGCTTTGGAAAGTGACAATGTAGGACCGGAGGTGATAGAGCTTAATGATGATGATGATGCTTCTCTTGATGATGATGATTCAGGTATATCTCATTCTTATCATTGTAATCCATGCTACCAAAGCTAATCTGGAGGCTGAATTGTTTGGGTTCATTCATAGCTCACTGGTCTGGATGGCAGTCTTGAACAATCTTTGTTCTGTACAAGCATGTGGTTTTCATGTTTGAGTTGTTTTTTGCTATCATTTAAGTTTCAATGGGCTCACCCGCACCTACCTGTATTGACAATCTGTATATGTGATATGAATTGAGATTCATTTTTCTCTTCATTTCAAATGGTATTGACCTAAAGAAAATCTACGTCATTTTCTCCTCGAATCTGCTAATGTTAGGATACCTGATCAAGAGAATTGTATACATAGGCTATGCCCTGTTGCTTGCATTGCTTTATGAAGAAGTGATTTAAAATTTTTTATTATTGGCTTGTGTACTGTTTATGCTTATACTTTTGTTTGTATTTTTCTTTTATTTATGGGTGCAGTACATGTACAAAAGAGGCAATCGAAGAACAATAAACGTAGAACCCGGCAAGCTAAAGCACTTGAGAATGCAAAGAAGGCCCCCAGAACATTCGTGGAACTCTTACAAGAGGTGAGAGTGGGTGTGTGCATATGGTGTGCCACTTTGTTCGTGTTCTAATCTGCTATTCTGATAAATCTAAGCATTACTTTAAAATCAGGCAAATTTGGAATCCTTGCCTCCACAAGTTCCTTCCTATTTAAGAGCAGCAGTAGGACCCCCAAGCTCAACTTCTCGCCGGCATTTCTGCACAGTTTGTGGATTTTCAGCCAATTATTCATGCGGAAGGTGTGGTGTGCGCTTTTGTTCAGGTCGTTGCCAGAATATACACAATGATACTCGTTGTCTGAAGTTTGTTGCCTGATTGCTGGGTGACCCGGCCCACCAAAATGCTCAAAATACTCTTAAAAAGCTCAACTCTGTACATGTTTCATATGAATGGCAAAAATCACTTGTATGAAAATCCTTGTCTTTATTTTTTATTTTACTTATTTTTGTTAATGGAGAAAGAAAATCAATTAAAGGAAATAACTTAATACATCTGGCTGATTTACAATAGAATCTATTTACCTTCTAAGGATGCTTATGGAAGTTTTTAGAGCCGACAAAAAAGACCTTTAGAATTCATATGGTTTTTAGACATAGAGAAGCCTATGATAGGACCAAGAGAGTCCATTTGGCATGTTTTAGAGAAAAGGGGGTGTGAATAACTATGGATATAATTAAGGAGTGTTAAAACGATAGAGTGTCGAAGTGACAAATTCCCAATTACAATTGGGTGACACCAAGGATCAGCTTTAAGTCCTTATTTGTTTGCATTTTTAATGGATGTTTTCACTAGGCACATGCAAGATTTAGTTCTGTGGTATATGTTGTTTGATGATACAGCTATGATAGATGAAACAGTAAAAGAAATTAATACTGAACTGGAGCTATGGAGATTAAGCTTGGAACCAAGAGGTTTTATGATAAGTAGAATGAAGACAGAGTAGATGATGTGCCCTTTCAGCCAATCTAAGGGAGGGGGGATAGTGATGAAACTTAGGGAATGAGAGCCACTCAGAGAGACTATTTTAAGTACCTGAGGTCTATCATTAACAAAGAGGGGTATATTAAGGGTGATGTTACCCACAAGATTAAAGTGGTTATGGATAAAATGGTGAGGTGCGTTAGGAGTGTTATATAAAAGAATGCCTATCAAACTCAAGGGAAAATTCTATAAGACAATTAAACGACCAGCTATGACATATGGAATGGAGTAGTGGCAATCAAGAAGAGTAATTTGAATAAACTGAGTGTAGCAGAGATGAGAATGTTGAGAGAGTTGTGCAGCGAGATCATGAAAGATAAAGAATGGTTGCATTAGAAACGATTTGGGGGTTGCATCCATCCAGGGCAAGTTCCGTGAAATCCGGTTAAGGTGTTATGGCCATGTTCAACATAAAATTATGGATGCCCCATTAAGGAAGAGTTTCCGGATTCAATTAGAGGGAGCAAGAAGAGGTAAGAGTAGGTCTAATATGACTCTTGACAAAGTGGTATGAAAAGATATGAATATGATAGGCCTTGATTCTAGTATGACTACAGATAGAGTTTTGTGGAGGACTAGGACCCGTGTTGTTGACCCCATATAGGAGATGTTCTCATGATGCATCTTTGACTACTACTTTGCTTCCTTCTTTTACTTCCATTTAGCTCATTTTAACCTCTCTCTTTTTGTGTGTGTGTGTGTGTGTGTGTGTGTGTGTGTGTGTGTGTGTGTGTGTGTGTGTGTGTGTGTGTGTGTGTGTGTGTTTTCCATGTAGTTGACCCCATTTAGTTGGGATTAGGTTATGATTGTTGTTATTTGTAACTTAATACATCCAGTTGATTACCAGAGTTCTGAATTTTGGTTTTCCTGTGCATAACAAGGTAAGTGATTCGCTTAACACAAAAAGTACAAGATCATTGGATGCTTGAGATAAAAATGAGCAAGAAAAAGGGACTTAGCTGTATAAAAAAAAGGGGCGGGGGGAATAGTGCTCCAAAATGCTTGAATTAAACTTATTGAGCTCAAGAGATGCCATGGATATCAAGTTTAACCTAAATCCCTTTCCTGAGGTCAGAAGATACCTTGGATGGAAAAAGGATCAATTTACCCATTTTGAGGATAGGAGATGCCCTGAAAGGCCTAGTTTTGACCATAATACCGTCTACTAATTTTAGAAGATGCCCTTGATGGGCAAATGATTAATTTTCCCTTTACGCTATCAATGAATTCCTTAAATGGCCAATTTGACCAAAACACCATTTGTTGAGTTCAAAAGTTGCAATAGATGGTCAAATGACAAAATTACCCTCGTAGTGACTAAGAATTCCCCATTATGCATTGTTTAACCAAAAACAACCCTTGTTAAGCTCAGAATATGCCTTGAATGGCCAAATGACCGATTTTAACCATGTTGGGCTCAAGAAATGCCCTAAATGGCTAGTTTGACCTAAACTCCCTTTGCTAAGGTTAGAAGAGGCATGTATGACCAAATGTCCAATTTACCCTTGTTCAAGTAAAACATTCCATGGATGGCTAGTTTAAAAAATGCAGACCCTTTGCAAAGTGATCAGAAGATGCCTTGGATAGCTTAGTTTCAAATTTACTCTTGTTGAGGTTAAAAGATTCCCTAGATGGCTAATTATTATAACGAAATATCCTTTGTTGAGGTCATAAAATACCCGAGATGGCCAAATGTTCAATTTACCCTTTTGAGGTCAAAAGATACCCTAGATGCCTAGTTTGACGAAAACACCGTTACTTGAATTTGGATGATGCCCATGATGGTCAAATGATTGATTTACCCTTGTTGAGCACAAGAGATGCCCTGGATGGCGAGTTTGACCTAAATTTTCTTTGTTGAGGTTAGAAGATGCCTTGGATGATGAAGTGACTGATTTACCCTTTTTGAGGTTAAAAGATTCCTCGATGGCCAATTTACTAAGATACCATTTGATAAAGTAAGAGAAATCATGGACGGCCAGTTTGATCGAAACACCATTTGTGAGTTCAGCAGATGCCCTCAATAGCCAAATGACAAATTTTCCCTTATAGTGGCCAGGAGATGCCCTGGATGGCCGGTTTGACCCAAATACCTCATGCTTAGGTAAAAAATGCCCTAGGTGGAAAAATGACCAATTTACCCCAGTTAAGGTCAACAGATGGCTAGGTTTAACCAAAACAACTTTTGTAGAGCTCTAAAGATTCTATAGATGGCTAAATGACTGATATGTCCTTGTTCAGCGTAAAAAATGTCCTTGATAGTCAATTGATCGATATACCCTTATTGAGCTCGAGAAATACCCTGGATGGTGAGTTTGACCCAACTCCCTTTGTTAACGTTAGAAGAAGCCTTTGGATGATGAAGTGACAAATTAAAAGATTCCCTGAAAGGCCAAGTTTACCAAAACAACATTACTAAGGTAAGAAGATTCCATGGATGCTTAGTTGGTGCAAAACACCATTTGGTGAGTTCAGAAGAAGCTATATATGGCCAAATGAGCAATTTTTTATCCTATTGTGGCCAGGATAATTTGTCATCCAAGGCATCTTTTAACCTTTTCTAGGTCCAGATGAGGTCCCAATTGAAGTGTGGAAGAGTTTGGGACCACATGGAGTTGTTTGGTTAACCAAGCTATTTAACAAGATCATGAACACGAAAAAGATGTCTGATGAATAGAGGAGAAGTGTTATTGTCCTAATTTACAAAAATAAAGGCGATATCCAGAGCTGCAACAACTATAGAGGCATAAAACTTATGAGCCATACTATGAAACTATGAGAGAAGGTAATAGAAGTTTGTATAAGAAGAGAAACCAATATCTCAGGAAACCAATTCGGTTTCATACTTGGGAGATCCACTACAGAAGCAATTTACCTTCTTAGGAGGCTTATGAAAAAATCCAGAACCTACAAGAGAGATCTCCACATGGTATTCGTCAACTTAGAAAAAGCCAATGACAGGGTCCCCAAAGATTTAATCTAGCAAGTTTTAGAAAAGAAATGGGTGTCAAGTGAATATGTGGATATAATTACAGATATGAATGAAGATGTGGTGACTAGTGTGAGATCAATGGGAGGCCAAGGTGTTGAGTTCCCAATTACTATCGGGTTACATCAAGGATCCGCATTGAGCCCCTACCTGTTTACACTTATCATGGATGATTTAACTAGGAATATTCAATGAGAGATCCCGTGGTATATGATTTTTGAATCGAAAGGTCTTAAGATAAATAGAATGAATACGGAATATATGAAGTGTAACTTTAACCGATTGAAGATTAATAGCAAGTGCGTGAAAATTGAGGGGAGAGAGATCCCGCAAAGTGATTGTTTTAGATATCTGGGCAGAATCTTAAACAAGGAAGGTGAGATTGATGATGATTTTTTCACAGAATTAAAGTAGGATGGATGAAATGGAGAGGGGTGTCTGGAGTGTTATGTGATCGACATATTCCTCTAAAGCTTAAAGAAAAATTCTACAGGACAGTAATAAGATAGGCTATAATGTATGGGGCAGAATGATAGCTAGTCAAGAAGCGTAACATAGATAAGTTGAGTGTGGCTGAGATGAGGATGTTGAAATGGATGTGGCAAAACCCTGAGAGATAGAATAAGAAATTATCAGATTAGAACCGATTTAGGAATTGCCCCAATTCAGAATAAGCTCAGAGAATGTCAGTTACGATGGTCTGGACATGTCCAAAGGAGGCCTTTGGATGCCCCAATATGGAGGAGTGACCAAATGTAGATGGATGGAGCTAAAAGGGCTAAGGGCAGGTTAAAAAATGACCATTGATAAGTTAGTAAGAAGAAACATGCAAAAGTTAAGTCTTCACCCAAGTATGGCATCCAACAGAGCTGCCTGGAGGGCTAAGATCCGAATTGTTGATTGATTGTTAGTGGGGTGTCCCAAAGTTTTTTTTTTTTTACACGAATCCATGTAATCGACCCCATTTAGTTGGGATAAGGCTGAGTTGTGTTGTTGTTGTATTGTTGTGGCCAAGAGATTTTCAGGGTCATCGGTTTAAATAAATATACTTTTGCTGAGATTAGAAGATGCCCTGGATGACAAATGATAAATTTACCATAGTTTAGGTCAAGAGATGTTGTATATGGCCAGTTTAAAAAAACCACATTTTGCTGAGGTCAGAAGATGCTCTAGATAGTCAAATGACTGAATTAACTTGTTGAGCTCAAGAGATGCCCTAGATGTCAACTTTGACCTAAACTCCCTTCCTGGGGTCAGAAGATGCCCTGGATGGCAAAATGATCAATTTACCCATTTTGAGAATAGGAGATACCCTAGAACACTAGTTTGACCAAAACACCGATTATTGAGTTTAGAAGATGCCCTTGATAGGCAAATGATCAATTTTTCCTTTTCACTATCAGCAAATTTGCTAGATCTCCCGTTTGACCAAAATATCATTTTCTAAGTTCATAAGTTACCCAGGATGGCCAAATAACAAATTTACCCTTGTAGTGAAAAAAAATTCCCTAGTTGCCCAATTTAACCAAAACAACCTTTGTTGAGCTCAAAATATACTTTGAATAGCCAAATGACCGATATTTAACCATGTTGAGTTGAAGAAATCCTTGAATAGCCAATTTGACCTAAACTCCTTTTGCTAAGGTTGAAAGATGCATGTATGGCCAAATGGCCTATTTACCCTTGTTCGGGTCAAAACATTCCATGAATTGCTAGTTTGAAAAATGCACACCCTTTGCAAAGAGATCAAAAGATTCTTTTGATGGTCAAATTTTAGATTTACCCTTGTTGTGGTTAAAGGATTCCTTAGATGGCCAATTCTACTAAAACACCCTTTGTTGAGGTCATATGATATATTGAGTGGCCAACTTTTAATTTACCTTTTTGAGGTCAAGTAATGCCCTTGATGGCTAGTTTGACGAAAACACCGTTTCTTGAATTTAGATGATGCCCATGATGGTCAGATGATCGATTTGCCCTTGTTGAAAACAAGAGATATCCTGGATGGAGAGTTTGACATAAACTCCCTTTGCGGAAGTTAGAAGATGTCTTGGATGATGAAGTGACCAATTTACACATTTTGAGGTTAAAAGATTCTCTAGATGACCAATTTCAGCAAGATACCATTTACTTAAGTTAAAAGATACCCTGGACAGCCAGTTTAACCAGAGTTCAGCAAAGCCCTCAGTTGCCAAATGACTAAATTACCTTCGTAGTGGCCACGAGATGCCTAGATGGCCCGTTTAACCAAAACATCGTTTGCTGAGTTAAGAAGATGCCCTAGATGGCCAAATGATAAATTTTTTACCTTGTAGTGCCAAGAGATACCTGGATGGCTACTTTGACCATACTACCTCTTGCTTAGGTCAAAAGATGCCCTGGATGGAAAAATAACCGATATACCCTAGTAAAGGTCAAGACATGCCTTGGATAGCTAGTTTAACAGAAACACCCTTTGCAAAGATCATACAATGCTATATATAGCTAAATGACTGATATATCCTTGTTCAGCTCAAGAAATGCCCAAGATAGCCAATTGATCAAAATACCTTTGTTGAGCTCAAGAGATACCCTAGATGGGGAGTTTGACCTAAACTCCCTTTGGTTAGGTTAAAATAAGCTTTGGAAGATTAAGTGATGGATTTACCCTTGTTGAGGTTAAAAGATTCCTTGAAGTCCAATTTTACCAAAACATCATTTTTTTTCTAAGGTTGGAAGATTCCTTGGATGGTCAGTTGATGTAAAACAAAGTTTAGAGAGTTCAAAAGAAGCCTTATATGGCCAAATGATAAATTTACCCTTATTATGGTCAGGAGATTGTTGAGTTCGTTGGTTTGACAAAAATAACTTTTGCATAGGTCAGAAGATGCCCGGGAAGGAAAAATGATAAATCTACCATAGTTTACGTCAAGAGATGTATATGGACAGTTTAACAAAATATATATAAATATATATATATATATATTTTTTTTTTTACTAAGGTTAGAAGATGCTCTAGATTGTCAAATAACAACCCCAAAAGGGTAGCCGAGTTGGCAAGGGACCTTCGCCTCAAGAAACATGTGGTTCTGAGTTCGACTCCTTTTACCTCCTTGGGGCCACTTGCACGGGGATGTTCAGTTTTCTTCACTCCTTTCAGTGAAAGTTTTCTTCACATGACCTGGTCCATGTGGTTGTGGGATCAGTATGGGCCCACAAAACTAGTTATACCGAAGGCTTAGATACCCATAGTTAGCAAAAAAAAACTAGATGGTTGTTTGAGATTTAAAAGTAACCGCAAGCGTACGGATCAGTGTAGCTACGGATCGAACACAAAGAGAGCAGCCACTTTATTTTTTGCTTCTTTTAGTAACGTGAAAGTGGATCAATAAGTTCCTTGGATGACCAATTTGATCCAAACACCGTTTGTTGGGTTCAGAAGTTGTCTTGGATAGCCAAATAACAAATTACCTTCATAGTGACCAAAAAATGCCTTAGATGCCCAGTTTAACCAAAATATTCTTTGTTAAGCACAAAATATAACTTGAATGGCCAAATGACCTATTTAACCATGTTGAGCTCTAAAATGCCCGGACAACCAGTTTAACCTAAACTTCCTTTTCTAAGGTCAGAAGATGCGTGTATGGCTAGATGTCCTATTTACCCATATACTGGACAATTACTCCACGGATGGCTAGCTGTGAAAATGCACACCCTTTGCAAAGAGATCAGAAGATGCCTTGGATAGCCAAGTTTCAGATTTAGCCTTGTTGAGGTTATCAGATTCCTTGAATGGCTAGTTATATGAAAACACCCTTTGTTAAGGTTATCAGATTACTTGAATGGTTCATTATACGAAAACACCCTTTGCTGAGGTCATAAGATAATCTGAATAGCCAGTTTGATGAAAACACTGTTTCTTGAATTTAGAAGATGCCCATGACAATTAAATGATCGTTTTAACCTTGTTAAGCACATGCTATACCCTAAATGACGAGTTTGACCTAAACTCCCTTTGTTGAGGTTAGACGATGCCTTGGATGATGAAGTGACCGCTTTATCTTTTTTGGGCTTGAAGGATTCCCCAAATGGCCAATTTTACTAAGATACCATTTGCTAAATTCAAAAGATACCCTAGATACCCTAGATGGTTAGTTTGAACAAAACATCATTTATGAGTTTAGAAAATGCCTTCAATGGCCAAATGTCTAAATTACCCTTGTAGTGGCCAAGAGATGCTCTGGATGGCCCATTTGACTTAAACATCATTTGCTAAGTTTAGAAGCTTCCCTCGATGGCCAAATTATAAATTTATCTTTGTAGTGGTCAGGAGATACCCTGGATGGCTGATTTGACCAAAATACCTCTTTCCTTGGTCAAAAGATGCTCTGGATGCCAAAATGATCAATTGCCCTAGTTGAAGTCAAGAGATGCCCTTTCTGGCTAACTTAACCAAAACACACTTTGCAGAGGTCAGAAGATGCCATAGATGACCAAGTGACCGATATATACTCATTCAGCTAAAAAAATGCCCAGGATAACCAATTGATCGATATACTCTTGTTGAGCTCAAGAGATACCCTAGATGGTGAGTTAGACCTAAACTATCTTTTTTGAGGTTAGAAGAAGCCTTGGATGATGAAGTGACAGATTTAGCCTTGTTGAGGTTAAAAGATTCCCTGAAAGGCCAATTTTACTAAAACAACATTTGCTAAGGTCAAAAGATTCCGTGGATGGCCAATTGGTGCAAAGCACCATTTATTGAGTTCAAAAGCAGCCCTGTATAGCCAAATGAGCAATTTACCCTTACTGTGGCCAGGAGATTCCCAAGATCGATGGTTTGACAAAAATAATGTTTGCTTAGGTTGGAAGATGCGTTGGATGGAAAAATGATAAATTTACCATTGTTTAGGTAAAGAGATGTTGGTTATGGTCAGTTTAACAAAAACACCTTTTGCTGAGGTCAGAAGATGCTCTAGACGGTCAGATATCCGATTTATCCTTGTTGAGCTTAAGAGGTGTTTTGAATGACCAAATGACTGAATTACACTTGTTTAGCTCAAGAGATGCTCTGAATGCCAAGTTTGACCAAAACTCCCTTTCCTGAGGTCAGAAAATGCCTTGGGTGGCCAAATAATTAATTTACCCATTTTGAGGATAGGAGATGCCCTGGAAGGCTAGTTTAACAAAAGCACCATTTGCAGATTTTATAAGATTACCTTGATGTGAAAATGATCGATTTCTCCTTTTCGCAATCCATAAATTCCCTGGATAGCCAGATTGATAAAAACATCGTTTGTAGAGTTCAGAAGTTGCCCTAGATGGCCAAAAGACAAATTTATCCTCATAGTGGCCAAGAAATGCCATGGGTGCCTAGTTTAACCAAAATAGCCTTTGTTAAGTTCAGAATATACTTTGAATTGTCAAATTACCAATATAACCATGTTGTGCTCAAGAAATGTCCTAGACTGCCATTTTGACCTAAACTCCCTTTGCTAGGGTCAAAGGATGCATGTATGGCATAATGTCCTATTTATCCTTGTTTGTGTCAAAACATTCCAAGGATGGGTAGTTTGAAAATGCACTCTTTGCAAAGAGGTCGGAAGATTCTTTGGATGGCAGAGTTTTAGATCTACACTTGTTGAGGTTGAAAGATTCCCTGGATAGCCAATTAAACCAAAACACTCTTTGTTGAGGTCATAAGATACCCCGGATGGCCAAATGTTCTTTTTACCCTTTTGAGACCAAGAGATGCCTGTAAGGGTAATGGACCCTCCCTCTTTTCATTGGAAGGGGTTTTGGGGGTTTTATTTTTTTATTTCAAAGTTGATTCAATAAATGATGGCAAATTCAAGGATTGGAAATCATAAAATTTGGAGTTGCCACCAAGGATTAGGGACTAGGTCCCGAGGTGTGGTGTGGGCCCGTTCCATAGGAATGGACCGAAATAGACTCAAATGGTCTAGAGATTAGGGTAAGAGTCAAATTATAAAGTTGGAATGGTTTTAGGCACCCACTTCACCCAGTTGAACCCATCTTCCTATTAAATGCTTAGATATGAATATTTCCCAATATATCCTAAACCACGTGCGTGATGAAATATTTAATATACGACATTATACAAATACTATATTAAGTAAAATATCTACAATATGCCTACTTTGTTAAGAAAGTATACTTGACCTTGACCCTTGTTTTGAGTCAAGAGGGATGGACCCCGTTGATATGTACATAATATTGGTGAAGGCTCCCAACTCAGGTGGGAATATCTCGGCTGCTTGGTCATCTTCTTTGGAGAATCTAGGCCTTCGATGGCACTTTGAAGACCTAACATGCTTATCGAGAATCTCTAAAATTTTGACAAAACTTTTACATGGTGAAGTAAAAGCCAGACCGTATCGAAAAAGTTTCAGACGTCAGGCTAGGACATTTCTCCTAGGCCAACCATGATTGGAATGAAGGAATGGGCTAAAAATAGAAAAGGCTAATGTTTGGGTGAAGGAACATATTAAAAATGGCAAGGGAGGCTAATGATTGGGGAATGAAACATAATCTCCACACTTGGCTCTCTCACAAGGGAATGGACAGACAATCATGAGGTAAGTGGGGGATCTCTTCCTTATTCCTTTCATACTCTCAAAATGGCAAAAAGAGGTGTTATTTATAGGCTTATGGACCCATCAACATGGATTTTGACGGACCTACCGAAAGGAGGATATTTTTTTTATCAATCTGCCACCCAAAAAATGTAGTATTTCATCAATCCGAGCTAAATTGGGTAAAAAATCAAAGGGGAAACTGGTGGGTCCTGGAAAGATCTTTGGGTATCTATCTTAGTTTAGGGTTTCTGACTTCCTAAAGCGATTCTAGGAGATCCGGTGGTCTGATTTTTGTGTGCAATATATCATCAAAACTGTATTTCCGAGGACTATCCAACGATGTGGGTTTTAAGCTCTTTATTCGCTTAAAAAAAAAAACATTAGCAAGGAAGAATTTTTTACCCTATTGCAAAATGGGAGTGTTCTGGAAATCCTTATTCATATCTTTACTGCACCATCAGAGAGTACTTAGAATCGATTCTTCAGTATATTTCATGATAATATCACAGTGCCATAAGATTGGGTACGAAAAAGGTCCCAGGTGGATTAGGGTATCGGGTTACTGCTGGTATTTGGGTTAAATTAGGGTTTTGGGTTGCTGCCAGGTCCTACTCATCGTGAAAGGTCTAGATTCTCTTCCAATATAGAGCACGAACCTCGATCATTCTCTGTTTGTCATTATTGTTGAGGCGGGTGACAAAATTCAGTGTCTATATGCCCTGTATGGCTAGTTTGATGAAAACATTGTTTCTGTAATTTAGAAGATGCCTATGATGGTCAAATGATCGATTTACCCTTGTTGAGCATAAGAGATACCCTGAATGGATAGTTTGACCTAAACTCCTTGTTGAGGTTAGAAGATGCCTTGGGTGATGAAGTAACTGATTTACCATTTTTGAGGTTGAAAGATTCCCTAGATGGTTAATTTTACCAAGATACCATTTGCTAATGTCAGAAGATACCTTGGCCAGTTTGACCAAAACATCGTTTGTGAGTTCAGTAGATGTCCTCAATGTCCAAATGACTAAATTGCCCTTGTAGTGGGCAAAAGACACCCTAAATACCTCATTTGACTAAAACATCGTTTGTTGAGTTCAGAAGATGTTCTCAATGGCCAAATGTCAAATTCACCATTGTAGTGGTTAGGAGATGCATTGATGGCTTATTTGACAAAGATACCTCTTCTTTAGGTCAAAAGATGCCCTAGATGAAAATAATTGATTTACCCTAGTTGAGATCAAGAGATGCCCTGGATGACCAGCTTAACGAAAACACCCTTTGCAAAGCTTAGAAGATGTCATAGATGATTAAATGTCCGATATACCCTTGTTCAACTTAAGAAACCAATTGACCTTTATTGAGCCCAAGAGATACCCTAGATGGTGAATTTAACATAAACTCTTTTTTTTTTAGGTTAAAAGAAGCCTAGGATAACAAAATGACAGATTCATCCTTATTGAAATTAAAAGATTACCTGGGATGCCATTACTGAAACAACATTTGCTAAGGTGAGAAGATTTCTTGGATGGGCAGTTGGTGCAAAACACTGTTTGTTGAGTTCAAAAGCAGCATTGTATGGCCAAATGAGCAATTTACCCTTATTATGGCCAGGAGATTCCAAGGATCGTCGGTTTGACCAAAGTAAAATTTGCTTAGTTTTAGAAGATGTGTTGGATGGAAAAATGATAAATCATAGTTTAGATTAAGAGATGTTGTATACGGCCAGCTTGACAAAAACACCTTTTGTTGAGGTTAGAAGATGCTCTAGATGGTCAAATAACTGTTTTATCCTTATTGAGCTTAAGAGATGCCTTGAATGGCCAAATGACTGAATTACACTTGCTGAGCTCAAGAGATGCCATGGATGTCAAGTTTGACCTAAACTCCCTTTCCTGAGGTCAGAAGATGTCCTGGATGGCCAAGTGATCAATTTACCATTTTGAGTATAGGAGATGCCCTGGAAGGCTAGTTTGACCAAAACACTGTTTGCTAAGTTTAGAAGATGCCCTTGATGGGAAAGAGATCAATTTATCCTTTTCGCTATCAATAAATTCCCTTGATGGCCAGTTTGATCAAAAGATTGTTTGTTGAGTTCAGAAGTTGTCATGGATGGCCAAATGGAAAATTTGCTCTCCTAGTGACCAAGAAACTCCCTGGGTGCCCAGTTTAACCATTTTTTAAGATCAGAATATACTTTGAATAGCCAAATGATCGATTTAACTATGTTGTGCCTATGTACCCTTGTTCATGTCAAAACATTCAACAAATGATTAGTTTGAAAATGCACACCCTTTGCAAAGAGGTCAGAAGATACCTTGGATGGCCAACTTTCAGATTTACCCTTTTTGAGTTTAAAAGTTTCCCTGGATGACCAATTATACAAAAACACACTTTGCTAAGGTCATAAGATTCCCTAGATGGCCTAATGTTTAATTTACCCTTTTGAGGTCAAGAGATGCTAGATGGCCAGTTTGACAAAACATATTGTTTTTTGAATTTAGAAGAGTCCATGATGGCCAAATGACCGATTAACCCTTGTTGAGTACAAGAGATACCTTGGATTGCAAATTTAACCTAAATTCTCTTTGCTGAGGTTAGAAGATGCCTTGAATGATGAAGTGACTGGTTTACACTTTTTTAGGTCAAAAGAATCTTTGGATGGCATATTTTACCAAAATACTATTTACTAAGTTATAAGATACCCTACAACCCACTTTGACCAAATCACTATTTGTGAATTCAGCAGATGTCCTCAGTGGCCAAATGAATAAATTTACTCTTGTAGTGGTCACGAGATGGCCCAGATTGCCCGTTTGACCAAAACATCATTTTCTGAGCTAAGAAGATGCCCTTAGTGGCCAAATGATAAATTTACCCATGTAGTGGCCAATAGATGCCCTAGATTAGGGATGTCAATTCCAAGCCCGCACCAGTAGGCCTGATCGAGCCCAACACATTTATGGCCTATCTTGGATCGGCCCAATTAATAAACGTGTCATGCCTAAGCCCCACCCATTTATAAATAGGTAGTACACAGTCCAAGGGGTAAAGCCCAATTTGCTTCTCGATCGGCCCAGCCTGTTTACAAGCCTGACTCGGATCGACACGTTTAACACAACTATTTATATAAGTATTTTGATTTTTTTGGGGGATAAAATAGGATTTATATTATTATTTTTATCAATTGTTAGACTATAATTAAGTGTAATATATTTTAAAAATTTTTGATGATTTAAAAAAATAAATTAAAGTATCTTAAAATCTAAGAAAAATAAAGACTATTTAAGGCCCGTTTAAAGCTTTATTGGTACATCACCTCGTTTAAAGCTTGATTAGCTCGATTAGGAGAAGCCCGATTAAAGCCCAAAACCAGACTGAGCCTGACACGACACTAATCGAGACTGACTCATTCCTTAAATAGGTAGGTTATGGTCTGAGGACATAGGCCCGCTAGGCCCGATCGAGACTGGCCCCATTCGACCAATTGACACCCCCCCACCCTGGATGGCCAGTTTGACAAAAATAGCTCTTGCTTAGATCAAAATATGTCGTAGATAACAAAATGATTGATTTACCCTAGTTGAGGCAAAGAGATGAGCTAGATGGCCAGTTTAACCAAAACACCTTGTATAGAGGTCCATAGATGCCATATATGGCAAAATGACCGTTATATCCTTGCTCAAGAAATGCCCAAGATAGCAAATTAATTGGTATACCCTTGTTGAGCTCAAGAGATACCTTGGATGGTGAGTTTGACCTAAACTCCCTTTGCTGGGGTTATAAGAATCCTTAGATGATGAAGTTATGGATTTACACTTATTGAGGTTAAAAGATTCCCTGAAGGCCATTTATACTAAAATAACATTTTGCTAAGGTCAGAAGATTCCTTGGATGGCCAGTTGGTGCAAACACCACTTGGTGATATGGCCAAATGATAAATTTAACCTTATTGTGGCTAGGAGATTCCCAAGATCGTCGATTGGACTAAAATAACTTTTACTTAGGTCAGAAGATGCCATTGATGGCAAAATGATAAATTTATCATAGTTTAAGTCAAGAGATGCTATATATGCCCAGTTTAACAAAAACATCTTTTGCTGAGGTCAAAAGATGCTATAGATGGTCAAATAACTGATTTAACCTTGTTGAACTTAGGAGATGCCTTGAACGACCAAATGACTGAATTACACTTGTTGACCTCTAGAGTTGCCTTAGATGTCAAGTTTGACATAAATTTCCTTTTCTGAGGTTAAAAGATGCCTTAGATGACCAAATGATCAAGTTACCCATTTTGAGGATTGGAGATGCCCTGGAAGGCTAGTTTTACCAAAACACAGTTTGTTGAGTTTAGAAGATGCCCTTGACGGGCAATTGATCAATTTTCCCTTTTCAGTATAAATTACCTGGATGGCCAATTTGACCAAAGCATCGTTTGGTGAGTTCATAAGTTGTTTTGGATAGCCAAATAACAATTTATCCTTGCAGTGATCAGGAAATGCCATGGATGCCCAATTTAACCAAAACAACATTTGTTAAGCTCAAAATACACCTCCAATGGCCAAATGACCGGTTTAATCATGTTGAGCTCTTCGTTGAGGTCAGAAAATGCATGTATGGCCAAATGTCTTGTTTACCCTTAATCCGGTCAAATATTCAACAGATGGCTAGTTTGAAAATGCACACCCTTTGAGAGAGGTCAAAAAATGCCTTAGATGGTCACGTCTCATATTTATCCTTGTTGAGGTTGTTAGATTCCTTGGATGACCAATAATACCAAATCACCTTTTTATTGAGGTCATAAGATAACTCGGATGGCCAGTTTGATGAAAACACCATTTCTTGAACCTAGAAGATGCCCATGATGGTCAAATGAATAATTTTCCCTTGTTGAGCACAAGAGATATCCTGGATGGCCAGTTTGACCTAAACTCCCTTTTTTAAGGTTAGAAGATGCCTTGGAAGTTGAAGCAACCGGTTAAAAGATTTCTGGATGGCCAATTTTACCAAGAAACCATTTTCTAAAATCAGAAGATACCTTAAATGGCCAGTTTGACCAAAACACAGTTTGTGAGATCAAAAGATGCCCTCAATGGCCAAATAACAAAATTACCCTCGTAGTGGCGAAGAGATGTCCTAGATGGCCTATTCGACTAGAGCATCGTTTGATGAGTTCAGAAGATGCCCTCAATAGCCAAATGACTACCCTTATAGTGGCAAGGAGATGCTCTGGATGGCCGATTGACAAAAATACCTCTTACTTAGGTCAAAAGATGCCCTGGGTGGCAAAGTGACCAATTTTCCCTAATTGAGTTCTAGAGATGCCTGGCTGGCCAACTTAACCAAAATACACTTTGCAAAGATCAAAAGATGCCATGGGATGGCCAAGTGACTGATATATCCTTGTTTAGCTCAAGAAATGTTGAGGATAGCCAATTAATCGATATACCCTTGTTGAGCTTAAGAGAAACCCTGTTTGACCTAAACTCCTTTTCCTGAGGTTAGAAGAAGCCTTGGATGAAGAAGTGACAAATTTAGCCTTCATGAGATTAAAAGATTCCCTGAAAGGCCAATTTTACCAAAATAACTTTTGCTAATGTCAGAAGATTCTTTGGATGGCCAGTTGGTGCAAAACACCATTTAGTGAGTTCAAAAGAAGCCCTATATGGCCAAATGAGCAATTTACCCTTATTGTGATCAGGAGATTCTTAGGATCATCGATTTGACCAATATAACTTCTGCGTAGATCAAAAGATGCACTAAATTGCAAAATGATAAATTTATCATTGTTTAGGTCTGGAGATGTTGTATACTTTTTTTTTTTTTTGGTCACATAATATGAAACGTACCACACCGGTAAAGGCTGCATTACGTAGGTTATTCCATGGTTATGATTCCTCTTTATTTTCTTTACTTTTCAATATTGTTATTGTTGCTTTTGTTTGCTTCTTGTACTGAGATATTGCTGTGGTGGAGACTTGGTCGGGGTAGGACATGGTTGGTTCAGGTTCAGGTTCAGGTTCAGTTTCAAGGTATCTGATCCTGGATCGGTCACCCAATAAATCGATATAGAATTTGATATGGATTTACATATCGGCACAGTCCTTGATTTTTCTTTAGAAACGAAAAAAATCATTTTTTTAACCTTTTTACCCTTGGTCTGTACCGATACACTGAATGGATCGACCAAGAATCAGTATATAATGATACTGATCACCAATCCGAAAGCAATACCTAAAACCATGGGCTAGGAGAATCCAAAAATTATTAAAAGGGGAAAAGCTCTGAGAGTTGCGGGGGCAGGTACACTAGCACTTCTGGGTCTCTCTTTCTCCCTCACATGAAATGACTTCTTGGAGCTCCATTTTAAGGTAGCCCATGTATACAGCTTGGTTCTAAAATTCCTATGAAAATTAGGGTCTCAGAGACTCAGACTTCTAAATAGAATAGTTTTTTTTTTTTTTTTTCTCCAATGCTAGTCTGATTGTGGTTCAATTACCGGTATTCATAAAACCTTAAAATCTAAGTAGAAACTAGGAATCAGTTAGGATGTTGGGTTTGGTTCTTGTTTAACCTGATCTGTGTTGGATTGGGGTGGTCATTATTAATGCTTGAACCACACTGTACACAATGCACAGATATTGGATTGATATTTGATAAAAGGCAAATAAAATTTTTATTTAAAAGTCTATAGACCCTAATTTTTTCCTGTAACTAGTAGCTAATGCATTTTCTTTTCACATATGCAGGTTAGCCAATTTCGGGTACTGAACAGTATGAAATGCATACTCCTACACTGTACCCATGTAAGAGAACCTCCCATGACTTTATACAAAATATTACTTAGGAAAATGATAGTACTCTTATTTTTCTACAGAATATGGGGTTGTATTGGTAATCACCTGCAAAAATCACTGAAGAATCTGAGAATAAAGGTGATTCTCATATTGGATTCAAGAACAGAGAGCAGCAGAATCTACTCAAACATGATGCTTACCAGCTGATTCTAATTCCAGGTTCAATCTAGAATTAGAATCCCATAAGAATGTGACCCAAAAATGTAGCATGATCCAATGAAGATAGAACCTTCTTTTCTTTTTCCTCCTTTCACTATCTCTATCATGTAAGCAGTGGTGGCAATGACTATTAAGTAAATGAGGAACAGAGGAAGCACCAGCATTGTCCTAATCAATATGGACTTCAGCTTATAGATGAACTAATCAGTATCAGTTTACCTTTGACTACACTCCTAGCCTATGGACTGGAATTAAACTCTTTTAGAAGCCCAACTCTCAAGAGCATGAATTCGAGGATAGAGAACTTATCAAAGAAAAAAGAAATTCGAAGATTGAGAGAGAGAGAGCACTAAACCCAGTGGAATGATTGCAGAACCAAGCTCTTGCTCGACTTGAAACATATCCCACTTGTTGATCATTAGCACATTCCTCTAATATCCTTTGTACCCAAAAGGACAATGGATCCCATGTGCCCACGTTCGTATAGGGCAAGGAGCCACCCTCAGTCATTTGTGAGGTTAGCAAAACCTTTTGGATGTCAACCAACAAAACTTCTGGACTTCCACCATAAATATGTAATGGGAACTAAACAATCAGCTTGAATGGTAAAAATAATCAGAAACTTGTATACATGGGGCATGTATAGGAGTCACAACAACAGGAGGTCATATATAGGAGTATCTTATACTTGGTCCGAGACTAAGTTTCACGACATTCAACATCACACTACGTTTGCAACTGTGATCCAAATGTTGTCATTCAACACAGATCAACAGGTTTCAAGAGTTTAAATTCTTGGTTCTCTATTTCATTCCTGGCCTACTTTCTCACATATCATTAACCTCATAGTTTACAGTTAGTGATGAGGACAAATATTGTTGTGACAACAGCCATGCTATATCTACTCCCAACAAAAATTTCTACTTTCACCGGCTTGGAATTAAAATGAAACTTTGGATCAACCGACGTCCACAATCAACATTTAGTTTCTGTTACCTAGACAAAAAGATATTGACAGAAAAGCCTCAAATTATAAGGCAGGAAGCACAAGGAACTATGGAAGAAAACACGAAACAAGAGTGGAGTCCAAAAAGATCATTAAGAATTTAATCGCACCACATATCTGATAATCCAAAGCAGCTAATAATTTCCAACTATGCCTGTCATCACCCTGAATGAAATTGTGTATTTACAGTCATTAATGTCATCAGCAGGTTTGGAACCACATTTGAAGAAATTTAGGATGTAAGAGAGACATCCTTCTATAACAACTCATCTACAATTGCTGAAACTATTAAACAGAGAAATATCCTTATATATCTAGTAACAAAAAAACCTCAACTTACTTTTTTAGGTCCTATGAGCCCAATCGTTAAACTTTACCCATCAAAAACTTAACATCATTTAACACACGAAAATATTCATAGAACAAAATAGACTGCTCACCCTGAAGCCCATCTCTGCTCACCCTATTGCTCCCAGTAAGATTGTTACACGGGCTCCCACCAATTATAAGGTCAAACCCACCAAGTGATTTGATCAACTCCTCCAACCTATCAATGCTCAACTTTTGTACATCTGCAACATGGATCAGATTTCCTTTTTGATTTGTTTGGTCCCACCAGCTCTGAAGAATGTTCCTATTAACATTTGAAATCTCTACTGACACAACATTCTTCAGAGGGATTCCAAGCCGATGCAAAGCTACCTCGGCACCCCCAATACCAGAAAAGAGAGAAAGTACTGAAATACCATGTGGAAACATCTTCTTCAGGACCGAGAGATGGAAAGCAACAGTGTCTACCTGAAACCAATGTACTTCTGATGAGATATTGGAAAATTTTACAAATAGAATGGAGAATGAATAGAAGTTGGAGGAGTACTAACCTGAAATGAATTTCCAAGAGATCTAAATCTCTCAGTCCTACTGGTGCCACCCCCTCGTGTATGGTGCTTAGGGAATCCCATGAGCACCTCTATCTCCTCTGGATCAAGAGGGGCAGCTCTGTTCTTGCCAACCCAAACTAAATTCCACTTTTTACATTCAAAAAGAATGTACTTTTGGGTCTTTGGATGTGGCTCCCCATCCCAACTTTCAAGGGCCTTTTTTATCCTCTCTGTCAGTTTTGCACTGGCAGTGCAAGTGTTTAAACAGTTAAATTTAGTTCTCTTGTCCCATGAAGGCCACCACTTCTTGCTCAATGGAAATGTATCTTGAATTGTAAGTGGTGGAATAGGCTGGAGAGGAAATCTGTTCTGAATGGGAAGGTTGTGAATGTAACCTCTTTTTCTTGCAGCGGCACAGAAATACACCGAGTCAACAAACTCAGGCTGTATGTCATATAAGAAGCGAGATATGGTATCCCAGACACCTTTAGGAGCCAAAGCCACATTTTCAAAATAGAAAAAGGGAGGCCCAATGGCTTCGGAGGGAATTTTCCTATTGAACACAGTCATTTGCATATTTGGGAGTCCGAACCCTTTCATAGGTTTTGGTACACGAACAGTTTCTTCATCTTCATGCAGCAATGATTTCTTCCTTTCTTTATATGATTCTTTTTGCCGCCTCCTCCATGAATCAACTTTTTTTTGCCATCTCTCCTCTGCTTCAAAGAGCTTCTTCCTTTTCTTGTCTGGAGTAGTGTGAAAATTACTTGACCCTGGCTGTAAAAAAAATTAACAACTGAAGTTAAATTGAGATATGCTTCATATAACTTTAACGTCAATTGCAATAAGCCTTAGCTTCATGATTTTTACAAATCTTTAAATTCCAAGATTGCAAAGAAAGGTACTAGAGTGGTTCACCTTATTTTCATCTAAAATTGGATGTAGTTGAGGATTGTGTATCTTTCCTATTTGTGCAGCAGATATAAAGTCCATTAGTTCCATAATTGAGGTATCTGGACCTGAAAACAGTTTGAAACAAGGAATGGCGATTCTATAAGAATAGTGAAGGGGAGAAGATAGATAGCATTTGCAACTGCGATTGACAAAAAAGTAATGAAGATATATTTTGACAGTGAATATCAATTCAGAAATTTTGAAATTCTGGATTGGGGTCATACACTGCCACCGAAGAATACTTCAAAAATGATGTCAACTAAGCTTGCTTGTGCTCCATATGTCGAGAGTGTTTCAGACAATTCCGAAGCAACCACAACCAACATAGCTAACAATTTCATAATTAACGCTCTATATATGTAAAATATTGAAAAATATATTTCTTTTTTCACACGATCAATATCAAAATACACCTGGAAAGAACTATCAATTGCATGGAAGAAATAAAATTAATAGAAACCACCATCTATTGGAATTTTTTACCAATAAAATGTCAGCTGTTAGAATTTATTTGTTTTCCAAGTCAACAAGAAAGAGGGAGGGGGACTTAATCTGGATCTAGTCCAACTTTCATAGGGTCATGTCTTCAAAACTAACTAGCAACCTGAGCTTTATACCATCAACCCAAGCAAGAGCCCCTAATCAGCCATCTGAGTCAAGTTTGCCCCAGTCAGGTCTTTTACCACAATGCTTGTAATGTGTTATAACCACCCACTCCCCCTCCCCGAAAAATATATAAAATAAATAAATGAAGGTAAAGGTGACATTTGGAACACATGGAGCCCTTTTGGCTGTAAACTAGGCATTTCATAGAAGATTCTATGGTCCCCTAGATTTCTTTGTCAACCTTTGAAGGAAGCATTAGAGGCCCAAACCCATATGAAGAGGATGCCAAAGCAGAGATTTAGTTCACTGCTTGAGAACAACTCAGCTCAACTCAACTCAAACTTATCCCAACTAAATGGGGTCGATTACATGGATCCTTTTTCTCCATTCAGCCCTATTCAAAGCTATAATTATTACTAGTCCCAAGCTATGCATATCTTTCCTCACCACTTCTCCTAGAGTAATTTTAGGCCGACCCTTGGCTTTTATAGCTCCTTAAATATTAATTAAATCATTAAGCTAAGCAAAATATTAGTTGCAAGGTAACGTGAGTGTCATTTTTATAATTTTTTTTTTCTATTTCAAAGTAATTTCTTCAGTGTTGTTTTGTTAGATGGAGACTTCTAATTAGTCAATACTGATAAACATGTGCACTAGGTTTTGAACAGAATATATTGTAGGATAATCAAGCATAGGGTTTTACAGTAAGTAAACAAAGAGGTAACAAGTTTAGAATAATAAGAATGTGGTGAACTCATGACAATTCTAACACCAATATCCCACTGCAAAATGAAGAATAACAACCCTTTACATCTAGTGAACTTATAAAATCATCATAATCAAATTTTCAACTATATACAAACCACATTTTTCCAAAGCTGAGGATGCATCATCTATTGGGAAGCCCATATCCATTAACTGCAGGAATTTCTTCTCCCTGTCAGATAAATGCTCTATGGTTTCCTGCTCCCACCCCCCAACCTCAACGAAAGAGGGGGAAAAAAACAAAGGAACAAAAAAATGACGTTAGGTTAACCACAAAACCACACAGTTTTGTAGAAAGCATAAAAATTAGTAATTACTCATAGTTTCAAAAAAAAAAAAAAAAAAAAGAGCCTACAACAGTGAAGAGCACAACAGATTCAAGGAGGAACACATTGGAAATACATTTCTCTCTAGCCCCAAGGCACTTTCATGGAGTGAATAGAGAACATTTATTGAATGGCATTTTACAACAAACTCAGCCTTATCCCAACTAAATGGAGTCGGCTACATTGATCCAAGAAAAAAAAAAAAAATATATATATATATATATATACATAGTAAAAAGAAAAGAACACCAATACAACAACTCAGCAATATCCAACCTAAATGGGATCGGCTACACGGATTCTTGCACTCCAATCAGCTCTATCCGAGGTCATACTTGAGTCAAGACCTAAACCATGCATGTCTTTCCTAATTAGTCCTAGCCACTCCTAAGGTCATTTTACGCCTGCCCCTAGCTGTTTTAATTATTCAATAGCATTTTACCCATGCATATAATGTCTAGAAGAAATCATGGCCCCCTTAATCCACCAGTGTGTGAAATATTTGCAACAATCTGTTGTCTGTAGTAACTTATGTTTTGACTTTTTACGTAAAATCCATCCACTCGAATCTTACAGTAAAAAAGGAATCATGCAACTATTGCAAGCTCCTAGTAAAGAAAAACAAGTCTTAAGCTGGGCAGAAAGCTATATTAGAACGGTCAGTAATAAGAAAGAAACGAGGAATGAATTCCACCTAGAAACCTAAGCCACAAAATATCGATCCAAAAATGGATAATGGGTGTGGGGATTTAGGCTAAAATGAGCTAGAAAAATCCGGGGTTAATTTTTTCTGGGTCAACTGTTGGGTGTGTATTTCTGTTGTTGAGAGTTTGTCTTCTATTCCGTGGACTGGGTTGTGGAAAATTTGTAGGGTTTACATGGGGTTAAATATGGAAATTTGCCTCTCTTTGTTTCTCTTTCCATTATTGCGATAGGGATTATTAGGGTTACTGAGAATTCTTTATAAACATAGAGAGGTGTAAGGTTGAGCCGGGCAAAAAGCTATATTTTAGAAGGTTCAATAGAAGGTAAGAATCGAATGAGATCAACCCAAAAACTTAAGCCATAGAACATTGAACTAAAAATAGATAATGAGTGTGGGGATTTAGGCTAAAATGAGGTAGAAAAATGCGGGGGTAATTTTTTGGGTTAATTGTTGGGTTTACGTGTGTCCGTTATTGAGGATTGATGTCTTGTATTATGTGGACTGGGGTGATGGAGAACTCTTAGGATTTACATGGGGATACGTACATAAATTTTTATCTCTTTGTTCTCCTTTCCATTGTTGCAATGGGAGGTTGTTAGAGCTACTGGAAATTCTTTGTAAACACAGAGGTCGGAGGAAGAGAGCTTGTAACCCTTTCTCCATTGCTAGTAAAAACTGCTTTCCTTTCATTGTGTGATTGTTTAATTGCTCTTTATATTTTTTTTTCTACATCGTGTAAACAATTTTGTTCAACATCTGCCACATGTACCACACCCATATGGCCATGCCTAGGTCATGTTACATCATGTCAACATGGTTACCACGAGGCTACATGAAGTGTCCATGTAACAGAATAAAAGACATCAGTTTCTGAGCTAATTTTAGTAATATATAATCAATAACTTATTACGTAATAAATAATATAAATAATACACAACTCTTCATGTTCTATGTTAGCCTACTAAGGTATGAGAAATCAGTATCGGGAATGGGATCGGTCAAGGCTGATACGGATCCGGATCGGCCAGGATTGGACAGAAATTCCCCTGCTTTAAAAAAAAAAACGTTTTTGGATTATTTTACCCTTCGTCTGTACCGATCCACCGATAAGGTATTGACCAAGAATTGGGATCGATCAAGGCCAATTCAATTCCGATCCGATCCGATTCCTCAAACCATGGCGCCTATGTTCTAGAATAACATAAAAAAAACTGTCAATTGGATAAAGTAGAATGAAAACAGATTCTATTCCATAGTATTTGATTATTAATGGAGGTAAAAATAACAAGATGAACTACCTCATCTCCAAGACAACTACTTATATCTGATAGTTGGTCAAGATCATCCATTTTGCTTTCTGAAGAATCTGTATCATATGGTATAAGTTCACATTCAGAAGGAGATTTTTCAATCATCTGCAAAGAGTGAAAATAATATAAATACATCTGTTCCATCATTCATTTAAGAATATGAATATTTGAGAGAAAATCAGTTTATCACAATAGTAAAGTCTAAAAAAAAGTAACGAACATAATATATATGAAAATAAAGAAAAATTAACTCACCGAGTATGTCAGAAGAGTTTCCAGTATAGCATTCGTGTTTCCTTCTCCTGCATTGAGTAAAATGTAGATCTTAGAGACCTCCAATGGTAAATAGCACTTGTTAAATATAAGCAACTGTTTCACCTAACCACTAACCATTCTCCTTGATAGCTTTAACAACCATGTTTTTAGAGAAGCCCATTCCAACAAAATAAGAGAACAAACTGGAGTGAGGACCTGCAGATGTACTTGCCTGCAACAGTTAAAGGAAAGCCACAATAAGCACCATGAACGAGGAGCCTATATTATCATCACCAGGCAAAACACTGACATCGCATGTTGGTTTTTAGCCAAGACATCTTTATAAACAGCAGCCCATAGCATAAAGAGGATTTAACATATTTTTATTCTTTAAAGAGGGAGGGGAGGGGGGGCTGTAGCTTGTTTGTCATAGAGATATTTTTTTAATTTTATTGTTTTGATAGGTAAGAAAACTTTATTGAGAAGAAAAATAGAACAACAGTAGATATGATACAACAAAGAAAGCCAATGTCCAAGGCCAACAAAAGAGCAGCATAGGGTAAGGCCCAAAATACAAATCAGATCTGGCCATACCAGATTTGGGTTATTCATCGGCCAGACTATTGGCACTCTTCTTTCACTGTTGGAAAGAAATATTTTAGCAAAGATCTCTCTCTGACCCTTACAGTATGATGATGATATCTCCACGTAACTTCATCACTGGACTTCATCCTCTTGATTACCAAGGACAGAAACACCTTCAGTGACCAGATCATTCTCTCCCCTAGATTTTAATACCCCCTAAACCCAAAATGATGACCTCGAGTTACAAATGCCATTGAGAGTAAATATACTAGCAGCTTTGTACTGTCATGATCCAAAATTGTACACACTCTCACACACAACAAGACAAAATTTAGAAAAGCAAATATGTCTGAAAACGCCTCCCCATCAAATGGTTGGAATCTTTACAAAATTAAACATTCTGAAAACACTTCATAAGTATACAAACATAAAAGGAGAAACAACAAAGAAAGACAAAACAAAATTTATTAAATTACAAAAGAAATTTTTAGGAAAATATTACTGATGAAACAAACAAAGCCAGAGGCAACCAAAACGAGAAGCAAAAAATTATCTGTCCATGCCAAGAGGACAACCACACCCCTCATACTCAACATTATTCATAGCAGAAAACTGATTGGACAAAACATTACTCTCTCTCTTTTCTATTTCTAATAAAAAGGCAACAAGAAAAAAAAAAAAATATATATATATATATATACACACAAGAACCAGTGTTTGACGCCCATCCTCACTGTTCCTGGAACAAATTTCTCAATATTATTTCCAAAAAAAATAATATTTTGGTCCATGATACAATTGTCTCCATAGAGCACACCAACCCCATCACATAGTTTAATTCTTTCCTCACTCAATCAGTGCCAAGACATGGTTCCTTCTCATATTCAATTAAAAAAAAGGAAAAAAAATTATAAACAAAAATTGATTTCTGTGATAATATTTTATCTTCAAACGAACATAGCCTTGGTTGGGTATAAGGTTCACCTCATGAGTATTAAAATTTGAAGATGAATGGAATGGAACAGTGTTAGAGTTGACTTCCTCTTCATCTTCACCAATCCATTGGAGACTGTCACTTGATTTACTGCTGTCGTTCCAGTCCTAAAGAAATTTAAACAAAAGATTTAAAGTATAGAAACAAACTCAAACGATGATAACTTTTATTTTCCTAGATTTGCTTTCTTTAATAAGTAAACAAATAGAATGGACAAAGAGATCTCACCATGTCTTAGAGCCTAATTTCTCTCACAAGAAATCCTTGGGCTGTTTAAGAAAACACAAGGACACAAGATTAATAATATTGAAAATTATATTTCTTTCAACTACGAAATGGCAAGGAAACTATTCAATTGGTTCAAGTAGGAGAAGCATGTTCAAACCCTCAACAAATACTAGTTTTACAAAAATCTATAGTAGTTAAAGCTCTTAGGTCCTAAAGCACATTAAGTGTTTAAAAACATAATCATCACTTCTTGGTTGTACCTCAATGAGAGATTAATCTTCTCAATGCACTCGATTAACACTCTTCCTGGATTAAGTTCTATGAAAGCTCCCCTGGGAAAAAAAAGGCATCAAACTAACAAAAACAAGTGAACGTTTAAAATGCAGGATCAAACAGAGCAGAGAAAACCAAAGGAGGCCACAACGATCCATTCAAGATACAATTACCACCACCATCAACAGAAACCAGCAAAACCACTTCAGAAGGAGAAACTCAACCTGCTAAACCCTCTTCTTGCAAAACCTCAATGAGAGATTAATCTCTCAATGGACTTGATAAAACCTTCTTCCTGGATTAAGTTCTACGGAAGCTGCTAAAACCCTGAAACGAAAAACAATAAAAGCATCAAACCAACAAAAACAAGAAAACAGTTAAAAATGCAGGATGAAACAGAGCAGAGAAAACCAAAGCAGGCAATAACGATCCATAGAAGATACAACTACCACCACCATCAACAGAAACCAGCAAAACCTCGTCAGAAAGCGAAACTCAAGCTCCTAAACCCTTTTCCTGCAAAACCTCAATAAACACTCTTCCAGCTAAACCCTCTTCCCGCAAAACCTCAATGAGAGATTAATTTCTCAACGGACTCCATAAACACTCTTACAGGATTAAGTTCTAGGAAGCTAGTTGTTACACCATTGAAACGAGGAACAACAAAAGCACCAGACCAACAAAAACAAGTAAAGATGAAAATGCAGGACGAAACAGAGGAGAGAAATCCAAAGCAGGCCACAACGAACTATACAAGATATAACTACCACCACTATCAATACAAACCAGCCAAAAAAAAAACCTGGGGAGCTATACATGTTTGATTATTCCTCCAAATGTACGAGCTATGCTGGTTTGATTAGCGATTGAAAATCTTTGAAATTAAAATAAAAAGCTAAAAACTACAAAAGCAGTTTCACCTCTTTTGCAACTGGAGAGAGACTCTTGAGCAGAGGTTGCTTTAATGGCGTCTCTCGTAGAAGAGAAAAAACCAATTAATGTAGAATACGTAAGGTCTTATAAGTATTTCATAAAAAAAAAGGTCGTATAAGTATACTGAAATAGCTACTGATGCTTTTCAAGCGACAGTTATTTAATTAAATATTATTTTCATTTTAATGCTCAGCTGTTAAACAACACTACATTAATCGCCACTCGCGAGGACCGATGGAGTGGAGGCATGGCGGTTAGGATTTTGTCCAGACACCAAATGCCACTCTACTCGAACGATTAGGTACAATGTTTAGGTCCTGTTTGTTTAATGAAAGAGTTAATGTCGAAGAAATGAAGATGGTGTTATAGGCGCTGTTTGTTTAATGAAAGAGTTATTGTCGAGGAAATTAAGGTCAAGAGTCACAATTTTGTTTTTCTTTTAGACAATTTTAAAAAAAGAAAAAAATAGTTGAAGGCATTTTCTCATTGACAATTTAAATAATTGGGGTGAGAGACATTGGGTTGACCAAGAAAAGAAAAGAAAAAAATAATGGATTACGTAATTTTTAGTGGGGTCCACTTTTAACCTCTAACCTTTAAGGGAAAGAGAGGAAAAAAAACGTAGGATAAAATTCTATGAGAAAGAGGAAATAGGAGATGGAGGGGAGAGATAAACAAAAAACAACTTTTTCATGAAGTCCTACCAATTTAGAAGTGAAAGGATTGGATAAAGTTTTCACAAAAAAAAAATGAATTAGGTAAAGTGAAGGGTGGCATTTTGTTTTTATCAAAAAGAAAAAGGTGTCAATTTGTAACTGAAATCGAATACTAAATCTGGAATCAAGCCAAATTAATCGAACTGAATTGATTTGGTTCAAATTTGGTTTGAGTATATGAATATTCACCTCGATTCAGTTCGATTACGGTTCAGTGTATAAGAATTATCGGTTCAGACTGAACTGGTTTTATATTGTTTTGTGTATATGAGTATTCAACTTCTTTTCTTTTTTTTTTGTGGTAAGTTTTTTTGCAATTTATTACACATATTCCCATGTTGAGATAATTTTGGAGTTGACAATGACTATAATGTCCATAATTTGAGCCCATTATGGCCTTTAGTCCATCACAATCATGGTTCAAGAGTGGAACTATTTATATAATCAAATTAAAATTGTATCACAAAACCGAATTGGAACCAGAACTGAGCCAAACTAAATTAAATCAGCTTGAGTATTAAAATGGAACCGACTTGGTTCTCGGTTCGATTTCGATTTATCTCATCATCCCTCTAAATCGAATTGAAACCGAACCGATTGACACCCTTAGTAAAGTTAACTACCACATCACACAAACAACAATTATTGCATTAAATGACCTTGTTTGATAAATTTCCCACCCAACAAACAATCAACCAAAGTTTTTAGTATTTTGAGGGAATGTTCCTCATTCTCCCATTCTTTCTTCTTCTTTTTTTTTTTCATCAAACAAACTAGGCCTTATGGACACCTCTTAAGATGTTTGTTTACCAAAATAATTTTTATTTTTATTTTTATTTTTAAGGATTTGTTTTTCGTCCAAGTGCACGGCTCACTGTTCCCAATTCCCATAGTCTCATATCTCTCTCTCTTCTCCACACCTATGCAATGACATCCCCGCCATTTTATTGAAGAGGAGAGATAGACACAGGGAACGTTGGAGTAGACCACGCTCCCAAACAAAAAATACTTTCCTTTTATTTTTTGGACCAAGTATCTCTAAGGCCACAGTGAAATGAAACAAGAATTCGTTCACCGTGGCTTATATGGGCCACTTGACTAGGGGGGTTCTCTCGAGCCTTCGATTGCATAGGGAATGAAAACTCCTCCCTTATTTTTTTATATTTACTTATGTTTTGATAAATCTTGTGACTTTATATATATTCTTCAAAATTGCACAGAACAATGACAATTTTTTATAATAACATAAAGTGAAGAATTTTTCAGAAAACAAAAATAATAAATCGTTTTTAAATTATTCTTAAAAACTTAATTTTACTGTTCACTTAAAAAGCTTTTAGGAATAAGTCAATGATCAATCAAAATCTAAACACACCTTAAAAGGATGCCATTTAACATCCAAAATTATTTACCAAAAAAAAAAAAAATCCATATTTGAAAGACCAAATGGAAAGGACTTGATATATAGCAAAAAGATTGTTTTCTCAACTCCACATGCTTCAAGATTTAATTAAATTCAATAATATTTTGAGGAAAAAATCAAGGGGAATTGCAACTTTCCCACCCCTTTTCAGAAAGCTAACTAAAGAGAGAGGATTTAAGACAACCAAGGATCAAGTGCATAGTATGAGATCACGTATAGGTTTCTTGAAATCAATATTGTATCCAATATATATAGGATGCTTTTGCCCTCAAAGGTATCGATATCAACATTTTCTTTTTGCTATTTCATCCTTTTATTCGTATTGTACCATTGATCCAATATTGATCATGCATTGACAATTGTATTGATATGGATTGATTGTGTTGGGGCGGTTTGATGCCAACATAGTTTTAGGTATTGGTATCAATTTGGCATTGATCGTATAAAGACTAATATCGATACCGACAATTTTACCCTAAAAAAGAAAAACCAAGACCAGATTTTTTTTAATTATTATGATTTTTTTTTTATTGTTACCTTCATTTGTACCATTTCAGGGATGGATGTCAAATAAAAAATAATATCAACTGATACTAATTTGGATCGACTAACACAATCGATACCAAACCACCATGATACCAATTCCTAAAACTGTGCATACAACACCATGACGTAGTTTGCATTGCAAGGGGGATGACAACTCCACGTTGTAGTTTGCACCACCAGGGGAAAGGGTGATGAATCGTCCAATACGGAGGCATTTATTGAAGAAAGAAAAAGTGAAAGGTTCATGAGTGAGATATGAGAGGACGTGCGAAAAAATCGGCATATTTTTAAATTTTCATTTAACTATTTGACAAAAGTTTTTATGCTTGCACGGCTCCATGGGCATTGAATGAGCATAAATGCCCAGTTGAAATGACTAGATGCATCATCGTCTGATTGAGAAAAAAAACCATGCATGTGAACCTTCTCTAATCATTTTGAGGGTTTAAGCTCCCTGTGATACTAGCTCAAAACTCAAATTGCAAGTTGGCATCAATTTTCCCACCTGAAACACTGTAACACCCCATTAAGATTCTAGAGTTTCTACCCACACTTGGTAGCACCAACGAGATGGAATTTCCCGTATTTAAAGCTGTCGGTTGGGTGGAGATTCCATATCATTGGTGCTCCCCCATCTGGGAAACCACCCCATACGGTAGAAAATTCAGACTCTAAAATGCCTATATACCCCATTTTTCCCTTCAATGCCCAAAACTGCGCACAGGCACTACCGCAATGCACAAGGGCGTTGAGGGAACCCTTCCCCTTATCTTGACTTAAAGTTTTCTCTTACTCACGTCAATCATGTTACCTTTGCGCACATTTATCCCATGAGTTGATCTCCATTATTGTCATCTTAATCAGCAAAAACTCAAACTATCTCGGGTGTGGTGGCGTCGTGCCTCTCTTTTTAATGTAAAACCCTTCGGTTGTTGCGTCAAGGTGTTTTACCTTGGATGCTTTCTCTCAATGTATTTTCCTTTATTCAAAAAAAAAAAATATATATATATATATATCTCGAAATGGGGCTTAGGATGTTATTGGATTAGAATTATTTTTTTATTTTTTATTTTTTAAATTCAACGACTCATTGCATTTAATTTATGAACCAACAATAGAAAAGAGAGCCATTGCAAATGACCACGTATCTCTATCATGTGGGAAATGATAGGCCATAACAATGACAAAAAGGGTGCACCCAGTGCTTGCAGTTCTGATCATTGTGGAGTCTAGTGCGGGTCATAATGTATGCATTCTTACCCTTAATTTGGAGAAAGAATATTTCCTTACTTGAAACGATGACTACTTGGTCACGATAGAGCAACCTTATCATTGCAATCTGGCCCAACAAGATATAATAATAATTTTAATATTTAATCAATGTACAAATTTACCCTAATGTAAATACATGTAGTTTGTCCAATCCACTCCCCCCACCCCCACCCTCCACCAAAAAAAAAAAACACATTATGTACTTCAACAACTCTATTTGCCCATTTATAGGCCATGGCAAAGGGTTATAAGTTAGAACTTTGTAATTCTACAAAGACTCTTGAAGATTTTTTTTGCACTTCTTGATTAAAGGAAATAAGGGGGTGTCAATCGACTGTATTGAGCTAGGTTTTAAAACCTCATTTCAACCCTAATCTCAACCCAAGCCCATCCTAATCCTAGGTCTTAGTTCAAGCTCAATCATGTCAGCCTCAACCCAACCCAGCCTGACCATGATTGGGTAAGGCTGGGTTGGGTTAGCCATGATTGACCTTGATCAAGGTTGGGCAACTTGGGCTGACCTAATTGATCCTGACAATATGATGAATTAAATAAGGGTTTAGTGTGATGAATTAAAGAAGGGAAGTAAATAAGTTAATGTTATACATCGTAATGAGGGTGGATGGTGTGTAGTTACAATATTTATAGATTAAAAAAGTATAAATGTAATTGTGTTGGTGATAATTATTATAAATTTCTTGACGAAAAGGGAAATTTTCTTGTACCACACCTAAATATCCCCACAATTCGGAGTGACCCCCAAAAATGAAAATAATATCCACCGCACCCCTAATTTGTAATACTGTTAACTGAAAGCAAGAAATGACCTTTTTACCAACTCTAAAAAAGAGCTCAGTTTTACTTCTTCCAAACCGAAACCGATTTCGCTGCCGTCTTCGACTTCTTGCCATCGATGTTGGAGCGTCTCCTGCAATCATGTGGTCTAATTCTACGGTGTCTTGAAATCCTTCTCTCCCATGTTGACTTATGCCTAAGGCACACGCTTCTCTTCCTCAGAGAATTGGGGTTGGAGAAGCTTAATTTGCCTACCTCCCTCAATGCTCATTTGCTGAACACTCCCGTCGATAAACTTGAAGCGAAGATTAAATTTTTGCAGAGCTTAGGGTTTTCCCGTGAGGAAGCTTCCAGGGCCTGTTCTTGTCTGCTTGCAATTTTTGGGTACAGTATCGAGAATAATATGAGGCCCAAGTTCAAGTATTTGGTGAAAGAGATGGAGAGAGATATCCAAGAACTAAAGGAGTTCCTGCAGTATTTTGCCTTCAGCCTAGAGAAAAGAATTGCGCCGAGGCATTTGCATTTGAAGGAGAGGAACGTTCAAATATCATTGCAGAGGATGCTATTATGGAGTGACGAAAAATTTTACACCAAATGGAAGTGAAATTAGGTATGATTGCTCAACCGTTACTTTATTGTATATTCCCTTCTCATTAATTTGATTATTTGAGTTCCACTAAGTACAATTTCACTGTGAAAGAAACCCGGTCAGATCAATAGTTTTATGATAATCTAAATGGTATATACTAGCCAGATGCCTCTGTAACAAATTCATGGAGGGTGGATCATTCTTAACAATTTTACTCTTTTAAAAACACAAATTGGCTAACAAGAAGAGAAAAGGTCTCCACCGGACCCTATCCCAACCTAAATGCTGAGAGGAATTGGCGACCTCCGAATTTCTTGGATGGACTATTGACGTGATATCGACGAAGGTTTTACGCATGGTTGCCGGTGGTCTTCCTCCAGTGGCCTCTGAGCCGGTCGAGGGCTCTGAAATCCATGGAAATGAAAATGGACTTTCATGGGCTGGTTTTGTCCCAGGCAATTGAATGTTCTCGGGAGATAATGCTCTTCCTTTCATTGCACCAGAGACCATTGATGGTAAGAAGTTCACTTGTTGCAGCAATGAGGATCTAGCTGAGGAGAAAAACTGATGGGACATGGCGTTGGTGGGGTATGTTTTTGGGCCAAAACCCTCCTATACCTCTATGCAACATTTCACACGGGAGAAGTGGTCGCACGTGGGAGCTATGGAGGTTTTTGGTCTCCATAATGGCATCTTCATTTTTGAATTTCAAGATACAGATTCGAGTCGTCAGATCTTGGACAAAGGACCTTGGTCCCAGGGTGCACGTCCATTGATCTTGCGCCAGTGGTCGCCAGAGTTCTCGCTAATGAAGAAGGAGGAGGCTCAACTTCCATTGTGGATTCATTTGTATGGGCTCAATCTCCAGTTCTGGGGGAGTCATAGTTTGGGGAGCATTGCGAGTGTGCTGGGTATTCCTTTATGCATGGATCGTCGAACCACGAATAGGGAGAGACTTTCATTTGCTCAACTCTGTGTTCTCATGAAGGTGGAGGACAGTCTTCCCTCCTCTATTCCTATCAAGCTTGATTACGATTCTATCATTGACCAAAAGGTGGATTACGATTGGAAGCCGCCTCTCTATAGCTACTGCAGAACCTCGGGCATACAGATCACCAATGGGTATTGATAGAAACTACACAGACTGGTAACATCAATGAAGGTAGAGGTAGTGAGAACCATATGGAAGAGGATGAATGGCAGGTTACCAATCGTCGATGAAACAGGGGAAAACACCGCATCCCTCCCGATTTGAGCACAATGACAATGTTGATGTTGTCCCTGTTGGTACTAACCAATCCAATCTCATCGAAAGACCTGACCGGAAGGGGTCGGATGCTGGTGGAAAACCTCGGGCTAACCCAAATCGTGCTGACAATGTAAGATTTCCTATTAAGTGGGCTAGCATAGTCAAAGATTTGTTTCCAAAACCGGTTTAGTGGTGTTGACTAAAGATGGAGTAAGCAGAAAGAATCCAATATTATTGGTAAGTGATCTCTATGGAGATATTGGATTCTATTAGCACACCTTAATGGTATGAAATATTTATTACTATGTGTGGACCTAAGGTATTGTTTCCTTAATGGGGAGGAAACCCTAATTTTATTGCAGAGTTGGTCCCTACCCTCACCCCTATATATAGTTATCACTGACCCATTAAGTG
>NC_056568.1:25561849-25606535 GCF_013358625.1 Macadamia integrifolia
TATTAATTCAATACTGAAATAGCTCATCTTGTTGTTTGCACAAAAAAAAAATCTAAACCCACGGGCATTTGGTAGCAATCCAAGTCTATAGGTTTTTTATGATTTCAGTGATTACGCTTCCACTTAGTGGGCTAATTACTGAGATTGTGAAATTACTATTGACTATTCAGGATGGGTTGCAGTCAAGAAGACCATATGGCGAATGATGTGCTCTTGCCACCACAGGTGAGTCTTCATTTAGTCGGTTTCGCTTGATAGTGTGAGGGTGATATTTTGGGCTTCATAGCTTTGGAGGTTCTTGTCTTGCCACCACAGGTGATGGAATCTTCAGAGTGGTGTTGTTTCGAACGTCTTGCCTTACATGTGAAAGATTCCACTACGTGTTGGGTGATCTTGCCACCACAGGTGTGACCCCGATGACGTCGGATCTTTCTCTAGTTTCTGTTTTCCTACAGTTATTGAAAATAATACTGGGATAAATCTGATTAACAGCCCAATTAGTCAGATTTAATTATATTGTTGGGTAGATTAATATGCCTTATGTTCTTGCATATTATATATATTTTGGTAAATATGTATGATTATATTTGTCAGCTTTGACTTCTCAGCTATTTTCTGTTAAAAAAATTTTTTTTTTGAATGGTTCCAATTTTAAGGAATGGAACTAATCCTTTAATATTTCTTTGGCTATTATGATAATAAATTTTAGTCTTGAATTGATGAGCCTCATAAGCCAGTGGTTGTTAATTATGTTCAAGCTAAGGTTCTTTATGAAAATGGGAGGAATCGAATAGGTTTATCTAAAGATCAGTGGGAGTAAGCTCATGAATCATAAATTTTTGTAGAACTATATTATTACAAATTGTTAACTCTATATCTAAACTATTGAGGATGTTCTGTGACAACTCCGCTGCGGTTTGTTTCTCTCATAACCGTAAAAGTACTTCAGACTCTAAACACATTGACATTAAGTAATTTTTTGTCAAAGAGAAAGTTCAAGAGTCACAGATTACAATGGAACAAATTGTTACAGAAAATATGATTGCAGATCATCTTACTAAGGCTTGACTCCAAAAGTCTTTAAGGAGTATGTCACTAATATGGGACTTGTTAGTTCTTTTGATGTATTTTATTAGTGGGAGCTTTGCTCATATATCCAGTTGCATCTGAGTTCAGCATTATTATATTTATGAAACATCATTATTGTTCTCAAGAATATATATGCATTTTATGGCCATTTGTTTATGTGTATACACTTATTTATTTACCTCCTACAGAAAATTGAGGTTATATGTGGTGTATTTACCTCATTTGGTATCTGAGGTTCCAGTCAATACACACATATCTAGTCGCTAGCAAAGCCTCGTTTGATTGAGGTCTAGTGCTAGTGTTGTGGGACATCCGGACCCAGTCCCAATGAGCTTCATTAATTGAAGCTTAAGCGTTTGGGAGACGCTTGTAGTTAATGAGACCTTCGGTATCTGTCTCATAGGGCTCATTTGGTTTTTTTGAGCCAGGACCAATTTGGAAATAGACATGATGATCACTATTGCATGTTATTTTCATACCACACTTTCATACTGTTCAGCCCAAGTCGGTGATGTTATGAGCACTTTGACGTGTGTGGTCTCATATCGCTTTAGATGTGATGATCAATATGGTTGGGTGTTTGTAATTCTCATTCGGACCAAGGCATTTGGTTTAAGGTGCACTCCATTCGACACTGTTTTGTTTGTGGCCACATTCAGTTTATCTAAATCGAAAAGTCATTTTAAATAAATTTTAAAATCTAAAACTTGTGACATATGCTGCCCAAGTGGGAGATTGTAAGATTTCCTATTAGGTGGGCTAGCATAGTCAAAGATTTGTTTCCAAAACCGGTTTAGTGGTGTTGACTAAAGATGGAGTAAGCAAAAAGAATCCAATATTATTGGTAAGTGATCTCTATGGAGATATTGGATTCTATTAGCACACCTTAATGGTATGAAATATTTATTACTATGTGTGGACCTAAGGTATTGTTTCCTTAATGGGGAGGAAACCCTAATTTTATTGCAGAGTTGGTCCCTACCCTCACCCCTATATATAGTTATCACTGACCCATTAAGTGATGCTAACGATAAAAAACAAAAAGGGAAAGAGGGTAGACCAGACCAACATTGATCGTGTTGTACGAGGAGCATACAAGAAGACATTGAGGAGTTCTTATTCTTCAGCCATGGATTCAGGTATGCCTAAAACTTGTTTTGTAGTATTTGTGGTGTATGCTTATCGATCTTCATGAATTGTTCCGCATTTATTTTCTTTCAAACAATGCTCAAAATTAGATCGCTGACTGTGCCGCTCTCATGAGAATTTTGGAAAGGAACACAAATCTTGTAAGCACATCTATAGGGTTGTCTATTTTTCCAGTACATACCCCTTCTATTATGGAACAATATAGTGCTGATTTGGTTACCGAATCAGTGGGTGGTGGTGTCTCAATCAATGCTTCCTTAAATGAGAAAAATAAGAGGGCAACCTCCTTAATTAGAGAGAATGTTAGCAATGTGCAAGATCCTGCCTCCACTCTTGTCACTAACTTGGTGAATACTGTGGCCCAAATTTCGGATGACCCATCTTCTATTCCTCCTCGTGCGATTAATATTGGTAACAGATTCTCTTGTTTACAAGATTTGAATCATGGGTGTGACACAGCCCATGTGGAGGTGGATAATAATTTAAATAGGCGGGTTTGGGATAGAAGTCCAGGTCGGGGTTACCCTGTGCAAAAACCCAACTATACCCCTTCTATCTGATTAATATTGGGGCATGGAATTCCAGGGGTTTCAATGACCTCGGCAAACGTAGAGCTGTAATGGAGTGGGCATCAAACAATCATTTTGGGGTAGAAATCGTCTGAAATTCTCATCTCGTACAATTCCATACAATTCCACCCTAAACAGCTGACACGTATAATATTCCATATCTACGGTTTAGATTAATCAACCATAATACAATGTTAACCAGTGAAAAAACCGTCTTGTATTATGGTTGATTAATCTGAACCGTAGATATGGAATATTACACGTGTCAGCCGTTTAGGGTGAAATTGTATGGAATTGTACGAGATGAGAATTTCAGACGATTTCTAGCCATCATTTTGGTGTTTTTGGTCTTATTGAGACTAGAGTAAAATCAACCATTCGACATCTTATGCTGCTAGGATTTGGTTACTTTCGGATGAAGAGCAAGTCATGATTCAACCGATCAGTATTTCCTCTCAAATTATTCATGCTCTGGTAAATTTGAAATGTAATCGGCAAGTCTTTTTTGTTTCAATAGTGTATGGGGAGAAATTTGTGCCGGACAGGAAAGCTTTTTGGCATGATCTTCATCAGTTGAGCTCCTCTGTCTCATCCCTGGATTGTCCTTGGAAATTTTAATTCTATCAAGTCACCAGAGGAAAAACGAGGTGGTAGAACAGTTACATTACGTGTTACCCAGCCATTAGCAGAATGCTTATTGGATTCGGGTCTTAGTGACCTTAAGTGGACTGGGAACCTCTTCACCTGGTGTAACAAAGCTTTTGGGTCTGACCGCATTGAGTGTAAGATTGATCGTGTTTTGGTGGATCAGAATTGGCTGGACGCTTTTCCTAATTCCCATGCACATTTTCATAATCCCGGTGTTTCTGATCACTCTCCGATGGTTATGACGATGGGGAACACTCCTAAAAGGTGTGGTTGGAAATTCTATTTTTATAACCACTGGGTTGATCCTGATGAGTTCCTTCCCTTAGTTCGTGATTTATGGAGTCAACCGGTTGATGGAAACCCCATGTTCATTCTCCTCTCCAAGCTCAAAACTCTAAAGGGTGTTTTTAAAAATTGGAATAGGAGAGTGTTCCATCCCCTGGATAAAAAAAATTGCTGAGACAACAGAGGAGGTTCAAGCCTTACAGATCATGCTTGGTTCTGGTTTAATTGATGAGGGGTTGGTTTCTCGCGAACGGGCTACAGTTCAGCGTCTTCAACGCTTGATGAATGCTCGTGAATTCGAGCTCCGTCAAAGAGTGCGTATAAGATTCCTGCAGGATGGAGATGGCAACATTGAATTTTTCATCACTCATTGATGACTAGAAGTGCCCGAAATAAGATCTCTTCGATCAAATCTTCTACTGGGGATTGGATTTCAGATGACGATGCAATTAGGGAGGAAGCGGCAAAGTATTTTGTTGACACTTACATGGGCTCCCCCCAAATTGTTTGTGACTCCCTTGGGCTCCCTATCGATAGATCTTTGTCTTGGGTGGATAGAGAGATGCTCATCAAAGATTCTTTAGTGGAAGATGTCAAAAACGTTGTTTTTGCTATGGATAATGATAGCTCTCTGGGCACCGATGGTTTTGGTGCTTACTTCTACAGGTGCACATGGGACATTACTGGTCCAGATGTCTGCAAGGCCATCCTTGATTTTCTTCAGAACCCGAGGCTTCCAGAGGAGGTCAAACACTCCAGATTTACTCTGATTCCTAAGGGTGATACCCAAAACTCTTTCAGTGATTTTAGACCTATTGTTGTTAGTTCTTTACTTTACCAATTTATTGCTAAGTTAATTTCTAATAGGATCAAATTAGTCTTGCATAAATTGGTAGGCTTCAATCAATCTGCTTTCATTGAAGGGCATCAGATCTATGATAATGTGATTCTGTACCAAGAGATCCTGCACGATTATCATCGTTACAAGGGAATGCCATGATTTGCTGCTAAATTGGATCTTCGAAAGGCTTACGACTCGGTGTAATGGAGTTACTTGTTTACTCTCCTTCTTCATCTGGAGTTTCCTCTTATTTTCATATTCTGGATCGTGCAGTGCATTACTCAAGTTGGATACGTGGTTTTCCTCAATGGAGCTCAGTCTTCCAGATTCTCAGCCAACAGGGGATTGAGGCAGGGATGCCCTCTGTCCCCTTTCTTATTTGATATTGTGTTATAGATTTTTTCAAATTCTCTTACAGTGGCAGCTCGAGGGGGTAAATTTAAATATCACCAGTTCGATGAGAAATCTGAGCTAACCTCTTTGTGTTTTGCTGATGATTTGTTTGTTTTTGGGAGAGCCTCTAAAGCAAATGCTACTTGTCTAGACCAGATTTTTGCTAGATTTTCTTCGGTCTCTGGCCTTTCCATAAACAAGGGAATCGAATATTTTTTTCGCCAATTGCCCTGATATTTCTCAAGCTTAGATTTGTAGTATTACAGGAATTGAGCTTGGACATCTTCCAGTTAAATATTTGGGGGTTTCTCTTCATTCTTGGTCTCTACGGTCTCATGAGTTTGCTGGCTTGATTGCAAAGGTTGAAGATCGATTGTCATCCTAGAAAGCGAATGCCCTCTCTTATGCTGGTCGTTTGATCCTCATTAAATCTGTAATTATGGGAATTATTGCTTATTGGCTCAACATGTTTCATATTCCTCAAACCACTCTTCACCAATAGGAATGGTTTATGGCTAAGTTCCTTTGGTGGGGTAGTGCTGAAATAGGGTCCTATAAGGTGGCTTGGAGCTCGGTGTGCACGCCCAAAAAAGATAGGGGATTGAGTCTGAGACATCTTGCCTATTGGAACATGGCTGCGTTCATGAGACATGTTTGGAGTATGGCCTCAAAATCTACACCTTGTTGGACTCGGTTTGTGGTGAGTAGGTGATTGAGATCTCACTCTATTTGGTCTCTGCCGACTCCCACTCACTGTTCCAACACATTTAAGGTTATTCTTTTATCTCGTGACTATGCTGTGAAGTGTGCTAGGAGCTTGATTTGTAATGGGAGAGATATATTACTATGGTATGATCCGTGGCTCCCTGGTGGCCCTCTTTACACTCCTGGTACCTTGATTGTGGAAGCATTGGGCGGCGTGATACCGATACGGTGGCTAAGTTGTTATTGCATAATGGTGAGTGGAATTCTAGCACTACCGATTCTGCTATTTGTAGGAGGTGGTCAGAGGTTGCTGCCACTAGGCCTCATCCCAGGTTGACGCAGGATAACAATGTCTGGACTCCCACTCCTTCAAGCTAGTTCACACTCAAGTCAGCTTGGGAAGTTTTTCGTCCACGGCACGAGATGGTTAGTTGGCACTTTTTGGTATGGCTTGGATGTGCTCAGCCTCGCTTCTCTTTCATCACTTTGTTGGCCATTCGGCGTCGGATTTCTACTAAGGATAGAGTTGCATCTTGGGGTGTATCTATTAACTCCACCTGCGTTCTCTGGAAGGATACAGTTGAGGATCTTGATCACCTTTTTTTTAGGTGTTCTTTTACTTCTGTGTTGTGGCGCAAAATCTTGGACATGTGTTGCTTCACACGAAATAGTTTACCCTCCTAGAACGATGAGGTGGAATGGATCTGTCAGCACTGCAAAGGGAGTTCTATGATTTCCTTTGTTCGGTGTTTTTGTTTTCAAGCCACGGTGTATCAGATTTGGTCTGAAATGAATAGTAGGTGATGAGCACATTTATGTGTGAAATCTAGGGTAGTAAAACATGCATTTTACATATTTAGAATGGAGCTACCTTGGGTTTTACTCTCTTTTTGCAGGTTTTATATTTTTAAGGCCTTAAGGATTATCGGGTACTATATCTTCAATTTTACACGTAAAGAGGTCCTATTTCTTTTCATGGTTGCGAAGAGGATGAAATTCTGACCAAGATGGACGTGTTCAATTAAAAGCACACATTCATTTGGTCACCCGTACAAATGATTATTCTTTTCGGGTCAGAAAAAGAATAATGGATCAGAACTGAACCGAGATGCAGAACCAACCCGTTTGCAATTGTCCCAGAGGTACAAGGAATACTCCAAATGCCAACAAGGATCGATGGACCACATCCTTAAGTGATTAAAGATTTGTTTTTGGTAACAACAACTACCTAGCTTAGTTGGTGAGGAATGGTGTACAAAATTCCCTTGCTCACCAAGAGGTCTCAAGTTCGAATCTCATGGTTGTTTTTTTTTAGAGAATTTGTTGAAGATTTCCTGCTTTTCACTCACTTAAAGCACTAAGGGCATGGAGGGGATTTCCACATCAAATTAGAAGCAAGCAAAATCGTGGAAGGGTTCTTGCACAAGAGAAAAAATAAAAAAAAGGAAAGGAAAATCGTGGAAGCAAGAAGAGAAGAAAAAAAAAATGAAAGAAAAAAAAGGGAGAACCAAAGATTGTCCAAATCTTCTCTCTCCTCCACATCATCACCAAAATATTGTCCAAATCACACAAAGAAGAAGAAAATCGTCCCTAGGAGAGAGAAAAAGAAGAAAAATAAATTAGGAAAAAAAAAGGAAAGAAAATAAGAAAAAAATTATAGGAAATTTATTTCTCTCTTCTCTCTCCTCCACCTTAGCACTTTTGGACTCAAACGATCTCACAATCAATTGTGGGTTTCTCTCTTTTAGGAAAGAGAAAATTGTTACCCTACCTCTCCATTCCCTATAAATACAACTCATGTAAAAGGAGGAGAGACAATTCATTCTTCTTCTAGTTTTTTTTAGTTGCTCTCTCTTTCTCTTGCTCTCTCTTTAGTTCTAGTTCTTCTCTATTTTTGCTTTAATCACTTTTGTAATAGTTTTTTTTATGTCAATTAATGCAAGCACTCTTTTATTTTTATTCAGTTCTTTTTATGTTTATGATTTATGCAATTGAGTTGTAATTTTTTAAGTTATAGTTCTAGGCTTAGATCTAGGTGACAAGATCACGAGCCGTGGAGCAATTTTTTTTTCAAGTTCAAGCATTGATTCAAGTAAGTAGGCTCCTTCAGTAGTCTTCTCTCCCCCTCTCATTCCCTCTCAGGTGTCCCCTTACAGGCAATACATCCTAAGGAAACGAAATCTGGAGGGGCCTGAGGAAACCAGAACGAAATATTTTCAATTCCCCTCTGTTTCTTGATCTGTCCAACTAGTTGAAAGTCTGTAGGAGCTTTAAAAAGATCCCCAGAATCATGGAGAACAATCGCTGTGTTCGGAGGCTCATACCTATATTACAGATACCAATTCAGAAAGTCAATCTAAAGTTTGAAGTACAACAATAATAACAACAAAAACTACAGCTAGTCAATCTGAATCGTGAAGTACAACAATGAAAACTGAACAAAAGCTACAGTTTCATATCACATACCCCTGGACAGCGATATCTCCAAAGAATACCATCCCTTGCGGTACAACTGGTCGCCAAATGGATAGTTCCTTCCTGGAACTTGAACCCTGATTCCACCATATCAATCTAAAACTGACTATGGCTTCAAACCGATGCTCAGAGCTCACAATACTAGATCTTTCTGGCTGGAGACTATGATCATGACCCGGATGAGTATCTTGGATGTTTGAACTCCTATATTCTTCGGGAGAGCCTCCTAAATACCCAAAAATCATATGACGCAACTCATATGCTCTTACTGTCAAACTATTAGAAATAGAATCATCTGGAAAAAAAGATCCTAAAGAGTTATCCACTCTCCAGAATGCTAAACTTGATCTGTTTTTATTTTCAGTCGTTATATTATTGCTATCCCTTTTCCCCAAGGTTCATGGCTAGTGTATGTGTTGGCTTTGCCCCTCCTAGCCATAGAATCATCAATTTATTGCTTTTATTTTAATTGTCTCCCTTTCCCTAAAGCCAAGTAGAAAAACCCTTGTAAGAGTGACTCTCTGGTCAAGTAGGGAAGCTCATATTATGATGCATCCCTCGGGCTAAGTAGAGAAACCTACTTGTGAGTCTCTCTCTAGCTTTATCCCCTTTCTTTTACTTTATTTTTATTTCAGCTTTTATTTTTTTTCTTTATTATTATTATTTTTTAATTGCGTGGGTTGTTTATTTTTAGTTATTTATTTATTTAATTTTAAATGCGTGGCTTACGTCTTTAAATTCTTAGATGACGAATGGTTAGGACGTTATTTTTAGGACGGTAATTAGAATTAGATCACAACCATTAATCAATTCACTTTCGCATTATTAAAAGAAATAAAAAATAAAGTGGCTGCTCTCCCTGTGTTTGACCTATAGCTACACTGATCCGTACGCTTGCGGTTACATTTTAAATCTCAAACAATCCCAGTAGACAAGATGGACCATTTGGCTGGCGGAGTATAGGATGACTCATTTCTGGATCATGATAGGGACTACAGAGCCTTTCTGGAGGAGGAGACAGTATGCACCCCTCTTGGTCCTGATGGTCTAGTGGTATGTTACCCTTCCTTGAGTATTTCCTTCAAATCCTTTTTTGTTTTGGTCTTGACTGATGTTCTTTTAGGGGAGAGTGAGATGTGTAGATCCTTCTATTGTTTGGTCGCATGCTAGTGCTACCGATCTTTCACAAGTAGGACCATAGGTGAACATAGAAGTAGACATTTCCCTTGGGCTACCTATTCTTTATGATTATGTGAGTATCTGATCATCTTCCAATTAACTCTTGATTTCCTCTGGCTGATATGCTCTCTCAGGTGTCCCTAGAGGTCTATGCTGAGATTAGGAGGATGCACTACGGCCTATGTGAGGTGATAGTTGCCAAGGATCGGGAGATTGCATAGCACAACGCGCTGATTCAGGACCTAACCCAGAGGCTGGAGCAGGCTGGACTAGCATCGACGGATTCCCCGGTGCTCTATGAGGATGGTTCAAAGTACGAATCAGATGATGGCTTTTGACTGATAGGGATTTGTTCCTACATTTATTGAAAACACAAACACATGGATATTTTCTTTCTTTTTTCTTTTTCCTTTCATTGTGTGTTCATCATTTTAGTTCAGCATCTTATGAAAACTTACTTTGGTACAAAGAATTTTTTTTTTTTCATTTTTTGTTTGCTTGCAATGCTTAGGCATAATCGATTCCATAACTCAAGTCATAATTAGAATAATCCGAATTACACGAGAATCCAAATACTTCTTCATTCTATTACCAAGTGAATTAAATGGGAGGGAAACAACTTTCCTACAATAAACAAGATAGGTAAGTAACAAGGTGGGGAGACAACTCTTAAGGTGGGTGAAATTTCACTAACTCTTTTGGGTCAATCCCATCAACCTGACATAATTGTAACCAGGGGTCTTCATCAAAAAATCTTCTTTTGGCCTTCCTAGGTCCCTCCATGTGATATCTTGTACAGTTATTTTCTGCAGGTACTTCTCCTAATCAATGATGAGGTTAAATTCCAAAACTTCACTCTTGTCCTGGCAGTAAAGAGCTCCGAGTGGGCCTCCTTCTAATGGTTTGGTTAACTTTAGCTCTCGAGGAGCCAAATCTGAAAATTAGCTGGACTCCCTTGATAATGATCTAGTCCAAATTTGTGGCTATGGCTTATGTCATCAAATCCCTTGAATGTTTCTACAAGCACCGTAGGGATGATGTCACCTCCCTTCTTTAAGTTTTTTACCACCTCAATCAGAATAGATGGTGCACCATGCCTGGGAGTGTGGAGAACATAATGAGCTATCATGTAAAGTAAGTAAACATCCTGTGATCTTTGTTGATGGATTCCTCTCATAGGTATATATTGGATGAAGATCTAGGCCACCTTCAGAATGTCGATCTTCCCATACCTGACAAATTGCTCCACTTCCTCTTCTTTCCATCCAAAGATGTCCTGAATTTCCTCTGAGTAATTTTTCTTCAAAGATGGTTGGAGCAAACTGCCTTTGGGTGGAGATAACATACAAACCTAGAATTCTTCGAGAGTTGGGCAAATCTCTACTAATCCAAATCGAAATACATGCAAGTTGGCATCCCAGTGTTAAGGCACCTACCAGAGTAATTAGTGATGTAGCTTCACACATCCAATCCCGCCAAGAAATGACATATTCATAGATTCCAGCAATCCTGATGCCCACATATTTATGTCTAAAGTCCATTTCCTCAACGTCTCATCCAACGAGCCCATGAGTTTTCCTGAAACCAACATAAACAAAGAGATATGATGATTTATCAAAGCATTACTCATTAGCTAATGACTCAAACCACCCTTTACCATTGTTGCATCAAGCTCTTTTTTTTTTTTATTGATCAAGGATGGGGAATAAACTGGCCTTGATAAACTGGTGCCAAGTGGCAATTTTCTTTTAGGGGATAGAATCCTGGAAAAGGGTGGATGGACCACAGGTGAATGACAGATATGTAATGGCCTTGCATGCCAAATGGCAATTCTTGGGGGATAGAACCCTGGATAAGAAGTGATGGATCAATGGGTGGATGACAGATACCTAATGGCCTTTCATGCCAAATGGCGATTCTTGGGGGACACAAACTATGATGATCTTTTAAGATACTTTGGTTATTAATCGAGGAACCAATTTATTGCCTTTAGATAGCTAAGACTGCACTTGCAAGTGTCAAGATGCCTACGTATCCCTCGAAAGGAATTAGGTCTGACATAGTTCAGGCTATTCGCCCTTTTAGACATAATATCTCTTGAGTTTATCCATATTGATCAGTCCGGGTATTCCTTCACCATTGTGGTCTATGAGTTTCACAGCTTTTCCTGGTAGAATTTCTTTGATAGTGAATGGACCGCTCCAGTTGGGCCTAAATTTTCCTCTTGGGTCATGGATTGGGGCTCTTTGTTTTTTAAGAACAAGTTCAGCCACCTCTATGTGATGGGGCTTCACATTCGTGTTGAAGGTCTGGGCCATTCTTAATTGATATTTCTTCAGATTATCCATGGCTTTCATGCGTCTTTCATTGAGAAAGTTGAGCTCATCATGTCTGGCCTTCACCCACTCTCCTTTAGGTAGCTGACTATCAAGGAGCACCCTTAGGGATGGTACCAGGATTTTCACGGGTAGAACCTCCTCAACCGTATAGACCAAAGAGAAAGGCGTTACCCTTGTCGAGTATTGAACAGAAGTCTGGTATGTCCACAAGGCATGGGGTAACTTATCAGCCTAATCCTTGTTGTTTTCGCCATTTTCTATAAGATGACTTTGATGTTCTTGTTGGCTGTTTCTACTGCCCCATTGGTCTGCGGCCTGTAAGTGGTAGATCAATGCCTTATGATACCAAACTTTATGCAAATTTTGTCGGTCTTACCCCAGAAATGGGATCCCTGATCTGATATTAGATCTTGAGGTACTCCATATCGGGAAATAATATTTTCTTGAATGAATTTGACTACCTTAGCAGATGTGAGGACCACATAAGACTGAGCTTCTACCCACTTCGTGAAATAATCAATGGCTACCAAGATGAACTCGTGACCATTAGATGCCTTGGGGTTGATCTTCCCAATGATGTCGATGCCCCAAGTGGAGAATGGCCAAGGTATATTAAGCGAATGCAACTCTATTGGTGGGATAGGTATGATATTAGTAAATATCTAACACTTGTGGCATTTCTTGATAAAGTCCTTGCAATCTGATTCCATTGTGTTTTAGTAATATCCCAGCCTGAGGATCTTCTTAGATAACATCTTGGCATTCATGTGGGGTGCACAAAGACCTTGATAAATTTCCTCCATGATGGTTGTAGCTGCTCTTCATCCATACACAATAACTGTATTCTGTCATAGGATCTCTTGTAAAATAGATCCTCTTGAAGAATAAACTGGGTGGCATTCTTCTCAGAAACTTCTTTTCTCTGTCAATTGCTTTAACCGGGTACTTCCTTTCCCTGATGAAATCCACTATGTGAGCAAACCAAGACCGACCATTTATAGTGAGAGAATTCATTGAATTCTAATAAATTGGCATGGTTCTTTGTTCTACCAAGAATGGTCAGACCCTAGGTATAGGATTGCATTCTACCATGGAAGCCAAGGTTGCAAGGGCATCAATAAACCTATTGACATCCCTCTGGAAGTATTCGAATGAGATCTTCTCAAAGTGTTCAACCACCTCTTCCAGATGCTCTTGATACGGCCTCAGATTTTCATCTCTAGTTTTCCACTTTCCTTGCGTCTGACAAATGACAATGGATGAATCTCCATACACTTTGATCCTTTTAACCCCAATGGTCACGGCCGTTTCTAGTCCCAAAGCACAAGCTTCATACTCAGCAATGTTGTTGGTATAAGGGAAATCAAGGCAAAATGATGAAGGCAAATGAAAGCCGTCAGGAGTGACAAGCAATATTCCCACACCACATCCCTTCTGATTGGCTGCTCCATCAAAGAATAACTACCATTCATTAACTGTACCATCTTCTTCCATTGCTGCGATTCCTTCATCGGGAAAGGGATCGTCCAAGGATCTTCCATCTTCTATGGGGTGGGTAGCCAAATGATCGGCTATGGCCTACCCCTTGATAGATTTCTAAGTAACATAAGTGATATCAAACTCTAACAGTAAAAACAACCAATGGACCATCCTTCTTCTTAAGGCTGGTTTCTTGGAGAGATATTTGATGGGATCCATCCTTGAGATCAAGTGCACTGGATAAGAAACCATGTAGTGTCACAACCTTTTCATTGCCCAAATCAGTGTAGCACAAGTTCTTTCCAAAGATGTGTACCGCGTCTCATACTCCAGAAACTTCTAGCTGAGATAATATATGGCATGCTCTGCTCCGTTTTTTGTCTTCTTCTGGGCTAGTAAAGAGCCCATGGAACATTCTCCCACTGACAGATTCAACAGAAGAGGTTCTCCTTCCACCGACGGTGTCAATACTAGTGGGATCATGAGGTATCCCTTGATATTGTCAAAAGCTTGTTGGCATTAGTCATTCTATTCCGTGGGTTGATCCTTCTTCAGCAGCATGAAAATTAGTTCACAGATTGTAGTCAACTGAGCTATGAACTGCTAATATACTGGATATGACCCAGAAATCCTCATATTTGCTTGTCAGTCTGTGGTGTGGGCATTTCTTGAATTGCCTTAATCTTCATAGGGTCAACTTCAATACCTCTTTTACTCACCAAGAAACCTAACAACTTTCCTGTTGTTGCCCCAAATACACACTTCTGAGGGTTCAACTTCAGCTAATACTTCTTGATTCTTTCAAAGAAACGCCTTAGCGTGGGAATATGCCCCTATCGATCTTTTGACTTTACTATCATGTCATCCACATAGACTTCCACATCTTTGTTCATCATGTTATGCAATATGGCTATAGATGCTCTCTGATAAGTGGCCCCGGTATTTTTTAGTCCAAAAGGCATTACCTTATAACAATAGGTTCCCCACGAAGTGATGAAGGCTATCTTCTCACGATCCTCCGGGTGCATGCTTATTTGGTTGTATCCTGAGAATCCATCCATAAATGATTACAAAGCATGCCTCTCTGTGTTATCCACTAATACATCAATGTGAGGTAATGGGAAGTCATCTTTAGGGCTCACTTTGTTAAGATCTCGGAAGTCCACACACATTCATACCTTACCATCTTTCTTTGGTACTGGTACAATGTTGGCCAACCATTGGGGGTACTTCACCACTTGTAGAAACCCTATATTCCATTGCTTCACAACTTCTTCTTTGAACTTCTCACTCCATTCTAGCTGCATTTCTCAAAGCTTCTGCTTTACTGGCTTTGCCCCAGAGTAAGTCGACAATCGATGCTGCATGATGTTGGGGTTGATACCAGGCATATCCTCATAAGAACAAGCGAAGACCTCGACAAATTCCTTTAGAAGACTAATCATCTTTTCTGCTTCTTTGTCATCAAGGGCATTGCCAATTTTTATCTCTCGAAGGCATTGGTTGGTTCCTAGATTAATAACTCGAGTATCCTCACAGATGGGTTGGGCTTTCTTTGGTTCGCATTGTTTTATTGATTCTTGATATTTATTAAGATCATCATCAAAAAAATAAGGCAAGTCATACTCGAATCAAAAATTTCATTCATGAGAGAAGGAGTAACAAACTTGACATACAAGGACTCTAGAATCTCCTCAAAGGGGGAGGTTGACACAGAATCATAAACAACAGACTCGACGACAGACTTGATAACTGGCTTGATGCTCTTGCCAGGGGTATTCAAGCTGGTTGATTCAATAGCATGAGTAAACTTGAATTTTTCTCCAATGCTTGTCCAGTTCAGAAGTGGTTCAGTGGCCTGATGGATAAGGAGGTGTGGCAAAGGGCCTTCCTCTCCTTCTAAAAAAGTTGCTGCTATTTCTTCTGTGGTGCAATGGCTCCTCTAGATAGGTGCCCGCTTCTTCATGAGTACCAGCTGATCAATCTCGTGCTCTTGGAAGCTGAACTTTTTGAGGGGCGAAGATTGGTGGAGACTGCTCAATCCCTTTTCTACAAAGTCCATCTTTTCAAGCCTGTTAAGGGATGTCATCCCGGTGCCTTAGTCACATCTTTGACCACCTTCACGAGACTTCTCGTTGCAATTGGTTCGGGCACAGTACATATAGACCATCATTATCTATGCTTTTCTTTGCTTTGCATACACACTTCTTCCTCTGAGGATGAGGCTTAAGCTCATGTAGCTCTCAAGCTCTTGGCTCTTGAAGGAGGGAGCAAATGAAGCCTTTCAAATCAATAGGAAGTGACAAAATCCAGGTGAGCCTTATCTTCTTCTCCCATTCTCTCTTTATGAGAACTCGAGGACTAGGTGCCTCCTTTGATTGGATCAATATTGTAGGATTACCAGAGGAAGACCCAGTCTCAATCAGTGCAATTTTTTCTATCCGAGTGATGCAACTATCATGATCACTTTCATTGACTAGAATTTTCTGTTGTTCCACTTCATGAGTCACCCAGTCGAACTTGTCTTGAAAAAATACTTCACACTTTCTATCCCTTGGTGGTCGGAGGAGTGTACCTGAGACCATTATTTCCTTTGTTCACCACCAAGCTAGGTTGCTTTGAAACTCCTTGATGATATTTCCCTAGTCCCATGCGAAGAAAATATTACATATTCTTTATCATCTGATTCACTGGAAAACTTCAAATGGCTTCATAGTTAGCTGGGACTTCCTCCTTTGGCCCTTCTTTGGCAATAGCTGCACAAGTTGTATCTAATTCAAAACCACTTGGTTGGACCTCTCGGTCTTGTTCTTCCCCATTTTCAATGCTGGTTGAAGTGTTAACCACTTTGGGATCTCCAGCTACTTTGCTCACCTTTCCCTCATGAATGAACTTAATTTTTTAATGGAGGCTAGAGGGCACTGCCTTCGTAGAATGCAACCAAGGCCTTCCCAAGAGCATGTTAAAAGTTACTTGTATGTCAATGACTTGGAAATCAATGTCAAACTTCGTCGGGCCAATCTTTACAATAAGGGTAATGATTTGGGTGGTTGGCCTCATTTCTTTCAAGTTGATGCCAATACTCTTTGCCAATCTCAATGGTAGCACATTCAAAGCAGACCCATTGTCAACAAGAACCTGGGGCCAACTTGTTAAGGCATTCTACTGTGATATGGAGAGCTCGATTGTGTTGGACCCCTTTGGGAAGCTCTAAATCCCAAAACATTAGAGATTGCACCGTATATATTGCCCCAACTATATGTGTGAGATGCGCCAAATTTATTTCGATTGGCATCTGCACATTAGTAAGGGACTTCAAGACTGCTTCACAGTGTGTGGGGGATGCCATCAACAATCCCCAAATTGAGATATTTGCTTGGGACTTCTTGAGTTGAGCCAAGACTCAATTCTCTGGCTCTTTCTTCAAGCTGCTAGTTCAGGCCTCATTAGCCCTTGGATGTTCTACTGCTAGAGCCTTACCCTTGTAGTCTTTCCCACTTCTAGTTTCCATCACGTTGACAAGTTTCTTTACAATTATCTCCGTGGCATAGCAGTCTTCATCATCACTGTCTGTTAGGGTGATTATCCCTACCATAGAATCATCTTCTTCTTCTTTTGATTCTCCTTCCCTACTTGGGGTGGGAACTCGAGGTCCTCAACAAATATCCATAGCCCTAGCTTGTAGCTTCTTGACTGCATTGGAAAGTTGTTGGAATGTAGTGTCTACCACCTCTGCGAAAGTGTCATCTGACCCTATTTCCTCCAAATCATTTAACTGCTCATGGTAGTAATGATCACTGACAGTTACTTCACCCAGCATATTGTCAATTTCTTCCACCCTTTCTTGCATTCTCAATGTGTTGGAGTACACTTCACACAGCTTTTCCTCCATCTCTAATGCGGATTCAAGTTCATCTAGACAAACTTGCATCGGCTCTCTAGATCCTTCATCACTTTTTGAATCTGACATAGAATCATCTCCTCCCATGCAAAGGGAAGGGTAAATACCACCTGTCTGATCGGCTATTAGATCATCACGGCCAATAGCATAGACTGAGAAACATGTCGAATGTTCTGGTGAGTAATATTCTGACTCATCATCATAATCATTGTACCAAGGCCCTTGGTAGTCATCCCAGTCTGGATACCCATCATCCTCTTGAGAATCAGAGTGATATCCATCCTTCACATCTTCATTCTCATCCTCATCGTCATCATCACCATCCTCTTCTTCACTAATTTCCCCCTCACTTGGTTCTTCATCAGATTCTTCTAGACCATCAAATTCTCATGCATCCAAACGCTCGTAGTATTCAAAGTGTATGAACCAAAAGATTTCCATAGGGTTGGTTTTGACATCAATGGCTCGAAATTGGACTAGTCCTAACTCATCATCCTCTATGTCACTCTCTATGTGGATTAGGCAGGTGTACTCTATGATCTGCTCCCCTATGGCCAATGCAGTTACTGCTTTGAGAAGATCAATTGTAACCTCTTCAATTACCTCTGAATCGTCCTCTGAAGATATAATAGGCTGAATTAGAGAAGTGGGATCATTTTGCTGGTCTTCTCCTAAAGCATTCACTGATCCTATCAATGAGGTCATCTCTGGGGAATCTGGTAGTGCAAGCATATCCTTCCAATTGTACCCATCCATCCATCCTTCTTTTGGGTTATACACCAAACCTTGAGGATTGGATTGGCATGAGGGTGATGAGGGATACAAAGCAAGGTAGTGTGAAGATGATGTAATGTGAGAGGTAGGATATGAAGATTGGGGGTGATAGAATAAAGAGATTCCTTCTCCTTGATGGTGGGGGGAAGGTTGATGGTATGGTGGAGACTTATAATATGGTGAAGTTGGGAGGTATGGTGGAGGTTGATAATGTGGTGCGGTGCATTCTCCTGTTGATGAGGAAGGGTGAACGACGGGAGTCCAATCTTCTGATTCTCTTCTTCTGGGAGTCCTTATGATTCCAGCCCATTGAGTCATGAATTTCTTATAAGCTTGGGCATTCATATGATTCTTCTGAACTCTAGGTACAATGAGTTGAGTGGGATCATTTTTTATAGTTTCTTCATCCAGATTGTTCACATGATTAGGGAGTGGATTGGTATTGACATTGGGAGGCTGGTTGACCTTGACCTCAATGGTTCCATTGTCTACCAAGTCTTGAATTTCATGCTGTAAACCCAAACATCTTTTAGTATTGTACCCCTTCTGAGTGTGGTAGGCATAATATTCATGATCTCTATACCAAGTTGGAGGAGGGTTGCTGATCACTCTTGGAGCCACTGTCCCTAGCAATCCTTGCTTCTTTAACTTCTCATATTCGGCTGTTATTGGCATTCCCAAATCAAAAAACTACCTTCATTGGAGAGGGGCCTTTTAGGCAGGTGCATCTGCTTGTATTATGAAGGGCTGTGAAGAAGTGGCTGGTGAGACTGACTGCTAAACTGTACTCACCATATTAGTTTCTATACCCTTTCCTCATATGACTCGGGTGTTCTTGCTTGCATCTTGGGAGGACCCTTGATACTGGGCCTCTCTCAAAATTCTGTTCTCCACACGTGTTCTAGTGGTTAATAAGGCATCAAAAGTTTGCAAATGCTAATAGTAAAGAACATCAAAATAGGGCTTTGATAGGTTTTCTATCAACATCTCCACTTGCTCTGTTTCTGAAGGCCAATCTGCCATCTTGGTGGCCTTATCTCTAAACCTCATCAAGAAGGCGGTGAATCCTTCTCTAGGCTGCTGCCTAAAAGTTTCAAATTCTCATCGCTTCACATCCACTTCAGTGTTGTATGAGTATTGTTTGGTGAAGGGTTTCAACACCATCAGCTAATTCTAAGTTTGGGATAACTCCAACTATGTGAGTCACCTTAGTGTTGGTCCTGATAGGGTTAGCATAAAGTCTTACCCCATCTGGTTATCTACAAGTTGCCAGGACTTGGCGATGCTAAGGAAGACTTTGAGATGAGATTTGGGGTCCCCTGACATGTCAAACCTATCAGTCTGCCACTTGAATTTCTTGAGAATCCTTGCCCCAAAAAAGAAACTCATTTCATTAGAATCTATTATTTGACTTTCTGAGCCCTTCCCTGCTCAGAACATATTTTCCAACTTTTCCAATTGCTCCCTGAATTTTTGTTCTTTATCTGTTTCTAGAGGTTCCATTCAGACATGTGCTACAAACTCCCCTTCCTCATCTTCAATCCCTACCCTAGGAGGAGGGACCCTGGAATAGGCCCCTCGTTGACCATTCAGACTAGTAGGTGAAGATCCTCTTTGATCGGTTGGCCTGACTTGCTCTGGTTCTCCTGAGTCAACCTGGGAAGAGTTCCCACGATAACCTGTAGCTCCATTCTGATCCACATCTCCCATAGCCGATGCTGACTCATTCCTGGGATCAATTCTGGGAGGATTCTAAGTGCATGTAATATCTGAGCTATCCCTCTCTTGGCTTCAGCCATTTCTGTTTGTAAGGTCTCCATGGGAAGGACCCAGGCCTATTCAGGTGATTCAGAGTCATGTGGGTCCATACTAACTTAGTTGTAATCACTTGATAGTAGACAATCTCAGAGAGATGACAGAGGTGATACTGGACTTAGGCGAGTTAACTGATTACCCTGACACGTCCAAAGGACCCACGGAGAATAATTGAAGTGTGGAATTATGCCTAAACCAAAAGTAGCTTATTTTAATATTCTTGAATTCCCAACCCCTTGTTTACACATTCACTAGATTAACAACTAATGATCCATCCAAAGTTCGTCCACTTAATGAAAGGGGGTAGATAGGGTTTGATGCCCCTGGTCCACCCAATGTCATAAGCTAGAGATTCATACAAATAGCTTGTCGAGAATATTCCCATGAGACATTCCATATAATAAAGTCATGATTTCCTTACTCTTTTTCCCATTAGGTGTCCTTCGTCCTAATTTTCTCGAGACTTCTCGGGACTTGACGTGACTCTGACGAGATTGCACCTAAGTCACATATTTGGACTTTTTTCTTAAGGAGAAGGGACACCTGTTATCCAAAACCCACTTAGGAAAGCAATTCTTTATAATAGAAATATACTATAGGAACACTCCTCTTTAAGACCGCAAATAAGTTCTACAGTTAGCTTGTGGCTCTCCTAGCTTCTTCATCTATTTCCTACATGATCCGAGTATGCGGTGGATGCAATAGAACCGATATGGCTTCCTTGTCAGGATCTATATAGGCAAGGTACATGATCCTTTTGATATACCCGTAAGTACGAGATCAAGGGGGTAACTTCCTTACCCATTACTCATGACTACACACGAGGTTAAGCAGTTGGCCACGAGGCGGTGGAACCCTGAGTGATTGTGTGTAAAAGTGTAATATAGGGTAACCATCATTCGATCTTAGAATGCCATAAAGTGCACAGACCTCCTCGAGGGTGCTGGCACAATTACGGACATCCTCGCCGTTTGATGACGCATTTGATCCTAGAATGTCATAAAGTGCGTGGACCTCCCCGAGGGTTCTGGCACAATTACAACATCCTCGTCGTTTGACGATACCTTCCATTCTTGTATAGGAAGCATGTATCATTTGCTCTCAGACTACTCTCTATGACATGTGCTGACCTCCCCAAGGGTGCGGGCATAACAGGGAGTCCCTCGCCAAATGATTTCACTTCGTGCACGATGCATGATGCGGCTAGCAAATACAAATACAAACATGGGGTTAGTCAAACACGTTTTCAAACAAATGTGGTGAAAAATGTTCTTACATTTAAAGGTAGCATCTAGTATCGAAAGCTTGACATTTAATCCCCAGTGAAGTCGCCACTATGAGGGTAGCGACCGGAGATGGATTGATGTCTCTCTTCCCTTGGTGGGAAAAGGACTTGCATCCCGTCCTCTCTTCTCTCTTCTTCTCTTTCATGTGAGGTGAGGGGTTCATCGACTTGCGGGGCCCGCACTGTTGCATTGCCGCTTGGAGATACATGGAGGCCTATTTTGAAGGAGTGTAAAATTCATCATTTGAGACAGAGATTTGATGATGGTCCAATATAGGGATCGGGATCGGGATCATGCAAAAGGGTTTGGAGTTGTCACTTAGGATTATGGGCCTAGGACCCAGGGGTGGGCTCAATTCCGAAGAAAAGGGCCTGAAAGTTGGTCTTGTCCAGAGATTTAGGATAAGTGTCAGGTTACAGAGTTGGGAAGGTGTTAGGCACCCAATCTACCTGGTTCTACTGGTCTTCCTACAAGATGCTTAAGAACGAACATTTTCCAAATTATTACCCTTTCACATGTATGGTTAAGTTATCACACATACATACATTGATTGAATTTAAACTACTATGTACATTAAAACAAGGTTTATTAGATATATACATTATGCTTAAATGAGGGGAGAGATTATACATGAATTTGACCCTATTTTGGGTCAAGAGGGGTGGGCTCCTGATTAGTGTCGGCTCAGACTATCTTTCGTGTTCTCCTGGCTCATGGGAAGATGGTCTTGACCTCCAACTTCCTTTCTTGAGAGATGTTGATTGTGATGGTATGCGGACAAGGTTCCGACTTAGGAACGGTTACTTTCGGATTTGGATTCAGACAGAGTTTTGGCTAGGAAGGCTATCTTCGGATTTAGACTTGGACAGAGCCTTGATTAGGGAAGGCTATTTCTAGGCTTAGGATGAGGTGGCACTCTGGTAGAGCTTCCGCTGGGGATAGACTATGGGAGGGCTAGGTTGAGGTGGCACTCTGGCAGAGCTTCAACTGGGGATAGGTTAGGGGAGGGTTAGGCTGAGGTGGCACTTCGACAGAGCTTCAGGTGGGAATGGCTATTTCTGGAAAGATTCCAGGGGCACTTAGATAGGGCTTCCACAAGGAATTGCTATTTTTGGAAAGAAACATATTGACCTAAAAATGGACTGAAGATCCTCCAAAGCCTGAAGAACACTTTGAAGATCCGAACAGAGTTTCGGACCTTGACAAAGATCTCTCCGTAGACCCGAAGAACCTCAAAAGTGGGGTTTTTTATTTTGGGTAAAACTCAAGAACACTCAAAGGAGGGGGTTGAAGAACATGCTACTTTTGGCAAAAACTGGATTGAACTAAGAATTTGGATTGAATATCTTCAAATTCTTGAAGAACACTTTGAAGATCCGAACAAGATTTTGGGTCTTGATGAAGATTTCTCCGAAGACCCGAAGAAAATCAAGAAGGGGAGGGGAGGAGAGTTTCACTACAAGGGAGTGAGGTGGGGTTTGGTGTGTGAAAGCCAAAGGAGGGGGGTATTTATAGGTTTTTTCGGTCAATGGGAAAAAGGGAACATCTTCATCTAACGGATGAAAGAAGGATTCTTGCCTAAAGTGGGGGATAAGGCTTTTATACACTGGTTAAAAGAGGTTCTTGGACCAAAATGGGTGGGGGAAGGTTTTTGTCTAATAGATAAAAAGTGGGTTATTGGGAGAGAGAATCCTTAGTAAAAAAGGGGTTTTTTGGTCTTAAGTGGGTGAAGAGGGAATTTCTTTAGCCACCGGGTCAGGGGAACACCAATCCCTGCTATGGACGATGGTGCACGGGACTAGGCCAAAGTGCCCACGGCATATTTAGTGTAGGAGAGTAGGCAATGTGGGTGATGTCATGGGTGTGCGGCGCATGGTGTACGAGTAGTGGCATGTGGGTGTGTGGCGTGTGGCACATGGGTAGTGGCATGTGGATGTGCGGCACGTAGTGCGACACCATGACATGGGCAGCCAATGGCATGCGTGGGCTGGGGTATGCGTGGGCTGGCCTGCTAGCCAGCACACAGGTAACAGGGCATGGGCACAGGCATGTGACCGCGGGGGTGCGGGCCACTGGGCTAGGTAGTGCATGCCTTAGCTAGGTAGGCAGCATGAGCTGTAGCCCATGGGTTGCAAGCATGCATGCAGGCTGGCCTGCTGGCCAGTGTGTATAGTGCGCGTGATTATGGGTTTTTCCAGTGATGATTACGGGAGATCCGTTGGTCCGATTTTGGTGTACCATATATTATCGGAATAGTATTCTTGAGCACTATCCATCCGTATAGTCATCTTGACCAGATTTCTTTGTATATAAAAAGTCAAAATTGGACCCCTTTCTCTCCCATGCGAGGGTTACTAGGGTTTAGGGTAGGGGAACGTTTCCATTATCATCTCTATTAATCAGAAGCCAGAAGTCTTGTCCAAGATCCACATTTCATCATAGCCGGAGGAGGGTAACAAAATTGGGTGTCTACAAATAGCGAAATCATAAATAAAATGAGGAACATCTAGTGATATCATATAAACATAACAAAGTTTTCCATTACAAAATTCAAGACTTATGCATAATAACCCCAAAATATAAAGTCACCAATTCGGTATCAGAATATTAAAAATATGTTGTGCACCTTATGGTGCCGCGTATGCACAATAGTCACAAGCACAATCCTGATCATGTTCTTCGGCTTCTGGCATCCACTAGTCACCTACTCCATAGTCAGGCCCTGTCGAGGTTGAGTCACCACCAAGCAGCACTACTATACTGCATCATCATTTAAAAAGGGGCATATATGTGGGGTGACCTTCCAACTTACTCAGTGAGGGGTGGGGTTCATGCACAACTAAGTGCAAGCATTTACATATATAATATTCCATGATGACATGAAATAGGAATTAAACACATGGTCTATGATGCAAATGATGCAATCCATTTGATTATTAAACCATCTAACAATACAACTAAGTCGGGTAATGCTACTACTAAGGGTGAAACAGGGCTAGGTTGGCCCAGGTTTCTTACAACCCTAACCCAACCCTACCGGGCTCAGGGTTGGGCCGGGTTGACCCTAGCTGGTCTTCTTAGTGGAATCACATTTAGATAAGTATAACATTTGAAAATTAAGAAAATTAATAGATTTGAAGGAAAGGATTTTTAATTAAAATGCTAAAATGAATTCCTCAATTAAACTATACTGAACGTGATATTTTATCATTCTTTCATGGAGATTCCATATGCCCCTATTTTTCCATGTGACCCTTTTTTTTTAATCCCCTCCATTAAAAGTCAACATAATAAGACATAATCCAATCATTCACTATTGTTAGAATTTCATCTTGATCTACAATAATGCTTGATTTCCAATATATAAGAACTAAGAAACTCAAGTACTGCAAGCCCCCACCTCTCCTCATTCCTTATTTTGTGGCTTTAGAGATGGGTTTTTCCTTTGGCTTTGTGCTCTCTCTTTTGGCTATACTATTCTCTATCATATTCTTGTTACACAAGAAACTCAATGACAACAATAAATCCTTAACCCTTCCTCCTCTTACTAAGACTACAGAATGTTCTTGTGAATTATGGCCAATACCTGGTATACAAGCAATGATTTCAAATCCAGAGGTTAATCGTACTCTGGAAACTTTACATAAGGCAGAGTTTGGTTTTTGGGGTATAGGGAAAAGTTGACAGATAAGCCACCTTACTGTCACTCTACAGAACCGTACATGAGATTTTCACCTCATACGGCTCCTCGTTCAATTCTTTCGAAGTCATTGGATCCTTTTCCTCGTTCGAGAACCTTCTCTCTTCTTCCACTCCGTTCCGAAGAGTAACTAGGGCCAATTCATTCACAAGAAATTCCCACCAGGAAATATGGCTCTTCGTTGGTTAGGAGAGACACCTGCATTCTACAAAGCACAATAATAATCAGGGTTAGACCCAGGGTAGGTTAGGGTCGGGCTGGGTTTTCTATGTCTCAACTCAGGCCCGGCCCAACCCCACATAGGGTTTGATTGGGTTGGCTTGGCTTGGCCCTCATAATCGGGTTAGGTAGGGTTCGGGTTAGGGTGTGTTCGGATCATCAGGGCTAAACTTACACCCCTAGCTACTATGGCACATTAGGCTATATCTCTGGTCTCGGAACTACACATCGACTACACAATAATATAAGCCCTAGCCATGATTAGGAGTTTGCCAGTCCCGGGAGGCATCCATTGTTCACCTAGGAAACCCCTGATAATCCCCTTCTGGCAGTCATGGAACCAGGATTACCATCGGCCACCCCAAACTATTTCTTGCCTCTGATAACAATTACATCGTACCACGAGTGTGGCATTCCGGGAAGGTTCATCGAACATACCACCATCAGGTTATTCAACACCTTACCCGTTGTTGGCAAGGGGATGTAGCATGGAGAATGTCACCCAACCATAATATCCTACATGCCTTTCATAATGATACAATTAGTATGAACCACGTGACACCGGGATCACCATCGGCAACGAAGCGGGTCTATTTCCATATATAGTCCTGGGAACACGATACTGGGATACCATCGACCATAAGGTGTAACCCACGACTATATACCTATTCTAACATACAAAATAGTTGAATATGGACTACGCAACATCAGGATTCCCAATGGCCACGAAGCATATCTATTTCCAAATATAGTCATGGAGTACACGATACCGGGAAACCATTGGCCACAAAGTGTATTCTATGACTACATCTAATCTAATGCACATAATCAATGCATGAATACAACAAACATACGGAAATCATGGTACCGGAACCACCTCGACCACACTGGATTCCGTCTTACAAAATACAATTCATATAATTTCCATCATAATATAACATGTTATGGAGCATCATCATCATTTAAGCAATATAAGTATTCATGTGAAAATCCTACACATGCGAGTAGTTCTATAATAGTCAAACAATCCCAAAAATAAAATTCAACCATCCCTCACCTTGATTAAGTTTGAATGGATCGGGTTCCAAGTATGGCCACCAAGTGTTCGATTCAATCCTGGCCTTGGGGTATGTGCACGTCTCTGTCCTAGGCACAAAGGCAATCAGGTGTTATTGCATGTTAGGAACATCGAAAGGAACCCACAGGCATAGGAGTTACACCCAAAGGGTAAGTGTACTATCAAATACCGACAGTCTAGGGTGTTACCGGATTCAATCACTGGAAACAGAGTTGGAACCCACCGGATTCATCAGGTGTGAATCCGGTGGTGTAAACAAAGAGGTTCTAAGAATTGGATACCTCACCGAAAATAGCCACCAGATCCTGGCCCAATGTTTCTGGTGGGGTGTTTTCGATGGACACATAGAAAGTGCCCATGCCATTTAGGGCTTTTTGGCTTGGATCCAATAGTCAAAATTTATTCCATGGAGTCTATAGGGGGTGTTCCTAGCATTATTTTTAGCTAACTAAATCCTGATTCGATCGGGCCATTTGGGAGATACATCGGTCGAATGATTGAAACCCTAGATGGTCATTTGGTCATAAGTGTTGCCGGAGTTCACTGGACTTGGTTTGAGCTAGGCAATCACACCGGGGAGGTGAAATACATACTCCCGAGCTTGGGGAGGTTTGGAGGTCAAGATTCACCTTGTATCCAACTATCTTAGGTCAAAATGAAGAGAGAGAATGCAGTAGGAGGAGTAACACCTACCTTTGGCAAGGATTTCAGCAATGATGCGGGCAGCTGGGAGCTAAGGTGAGTCATTCCCTCTTCTTCCCCTTCTTCTTCTTCCTTAGTCTTCCTTTTCCTTCCTTTTCTCTTCTCTTCCTTCCCTCTCCCACGACTTGTACAAGTGAGAAAATGAGAAATGGATCTCATTTCTCACTTATATAGTAAACCTCACAGTAAGGTCCATTTGGTTGGCCCTTAGTCTGTCCAAATGGGTTATTTTGCGATTTAGGAAATGCGGGCCTGTCTCCTTGGACTCACACAAAATACAAGTGATAGAAAAGGTGTGGGAGAGTGTGTGTGATTATCAGTGGCTATTCTCGATGTGGGTCGTAGGGTCCATGGGCATCAAAACCAGTTCAGTAGCACAAGTGGCCACCGGATTCAGCCCACCTGATCCAGGCCCAGGTGCTTCTGGTGGTCTATTTTCGGTGGTCAAGACAGTTTGTTGTCTTGATTACTTGTTGTCCACAAGTTAGTCTTGCACGGGATAGTTACCCTAGGCTGTGCACGTGGCCTTCCGATAGTTTTGGTGCGTGTCGAGATTTTAGTGTAAGGTGTCGGCTCACTTACTGTCTTTGATCGGAATGCTTGAATCCTCTCTAGTTGTATTGGCAAGCAACACATGAAGAAATGGGGTCATCTCTCCCCCTTTTGCAATGGGCAGCTATGAGCCAAAACCCTGTGGTTAGGGCACAGGTGTAACATGCTCTCCTTCTCCTTCTTCTTCTTTCTATTTCTCCATCTCCTTGCTTTTACTTTGATAGGTGGAGAAATGAATGGCAAGGCTTTCATTTATAGTCACTTAAGTTAACTAAGGGTTTTTTGGAAAAATATTGGGTTTCTACCCTTTACCAATTTAAATTATAATTTGGGATTACAGGCCTACCTTGGGGTGTCCCAATATGTTAATCTATTCCCAAGTAACCTGATTTTGGCCAGTATTTTCACCAGAGATGCTCACCAGTGAAGGCTGAATTGGTTCCCTTTATGAGAAAAAGGATCTTTAAGTTGAAGAGGCATTCCTAAGGTATTTCCAGTGTGTGGGCCCCACCTCTTGGTAGTTTCCTATTAAGGCTCGAGGATTTTCCCGTGAGGTGTGAGGGTTTGGACTGACCTTCTCTTCCGTGTCTGGAACCCCATCCAATTATTGAGGCATGAGTAGCAGGTGCAAGTGGAGTCGTCTTTCCCTTCTCAACAAATTAACACTACTACCCAGTATTCCTTGGTACTGGTGTCCTCCAGTGCCTCATCTGTATATTAAAGTAAGAAATTTAGGGCACGGGTATAACAATATTCACCTGTTGTCAATTAGATTGGTATGATCATTGATGATAGTATCTTTGGGTTTGAAAAACTATTGTGCAATAAAATATGATTTTTTACTTTTAGTTTCAAACAAATAAATGACTTCAATTGTTTTAAGGAGTGTTTCATAATATAGATTTGTTGTGTGCCATATCATATATGCGTATTTAATTGATATCATCATGTATGTTTTAATTATTGTTGAATTAAATGTTTTATTACAAATCTTGCTACAGTGTTTGTTGTGTGAATGTGAGATCTGGTGTGACTGAAGGGAATTAAGGTACCATAATCACCATGTTGTTGAAAGCTTCATACATTTTGTACATTAGAGATATGCTTGGACATGGGTTACGGTGTGGCTGATGGTAATTCCGATATCGTATAAACCATACTAATTGCTTGTATGCTAAAGCTAGGCTTCGACATAGGATACAATGTGACCGATGGTGATTTCGGTACCACATTACTCATACTAAATGTATCATTATGAAAGTCATCTATATTATTGTGGTTAGAAATAACTATCATATGCTACAATCCCTTACCAACAGCGGTGAGGTGTTAGATAACCCACTATGGTAGATTTGATGAGATTTTCTGGGATACCACTTCCGTGGTATAACGTGATTATATTTTGGAGGTGAAAACTAGCCTAGTGTGATCGATGGTAATTTTGGTACTATGGCTATCAAGATGGGATTATCATGGGTTTGTTGGGTAATCGAGGCCTTATCCAGAATCAATAGGCTCCTAACTCTAACAAGGATTTGTATTGTTGGGTGACTGATGACGATTTTGGGACCAGGGATACTGCCTAATGTTTTATAGTAGTATTATACTAGACTTAATTGTATGCTAGGTAGTTGATGATAAACTAAACTATATCATTACGTATCATAGAATATTTGTGATTGCTTACATGAACCCTATCTCTCACTAGGCTTAGTGAAGCTCACACAATATGCATGTTCTTTTTAGATGATGATGTAGGTATTGTGGTGCCAATGAACAATGATACTTCTTCATTTATGGTTGAGTTCGGAGGTGATTGGTAGACACCAGAACCCGATGAGCATGACATGGATTATGTATGTGACAGTTGTGCCTATGGCGCATCGTGACTGATGATTTGTGTTACCATCATCATTTTGTATATTTTTTACTGCTATACTTGTGGATTATTATTAGTATGTCTTGTTATGTAATTAAAGAGATAATTTGGATATGCATTTAATTATCACTTAGATGTCCTCGATACTTGAAATTTGATTTATATATATATATATATATACATATATAATGGTTAAGGCACTACTATTGAGATCCTGGTAGTGTTGAGTATGGTGGTAAGCATCCTAGTCACATGTCTGGCACGGTGGCACCCAAGGAAAGGCCAGGTGTGACATAATAGGTACTTTTTCTCAGTATATAAACCTATATTTATCATTAACAAATATCTGAGCTCAGTGAAAGTTATCCATACCTTTGTATGCCTTTCCCATATCGAGTCATCACCAATAATCCAAGTTCTGGTCACACTACTTCAACCAAAACCAATTGTGCTTAGTAATTTTTTGAAATAGTCATAACCCAGTTTTTTCATCGTGTTTATTAACTGGGCATTATTGTAGGACACACTCATTAATTTGGTGAAGTCATTGATGATGTTTTGCCAACCAACCTTATTGAAAGTACTTGTAGCTCTATTTCCCTTCCCAACTTCACCCACCATTAGATTGACAAGAATGTTTATGTTAGTTTGATTCCGTTTTACATTCTCACCTTGTAAACTGGCCATTTTCCAAACTATGATACCCAAACAAATACATCAATGATCCCATAGCAATGAGAAGTTCATAGCAATTAAATCATCCCATAGCAATTGAAGTTCATAGCAATCTTAAGTTAAAGAGTAATTGGACTACAAGGAAGGTGAAGGCCTCAAATTTTCATGCTAGAAATTTGAAATCGAATTTTCAATTAGCATTGCAAGATATACTTCGGAGAAGGTGGAGATGGGCTTGTTGGGACTGATTGACTTGATTAGTTTTGAGGGAGCAATCTGGACTCTAGATCATGGTTTGAGTACTTGAATTGGATTAGATTAGATTAGATAGAATCAGTTGGATCAGATTAGTATTATCCTTGAGACATCATGATTCTTGACCGATACCATACCAATATATTGATATGAACAAAGAGTAAAATGATAAAAAAAAATAACTTTAAACGTAAAATCAAGGGTATTTCCATCCAATCTAAGGGCGATTCGGATGGCTCTAGAGAGCTTTTGAGCGTTGTACTGACTTCCCAGCCTCTTTCTGTTGGATGGATTGCTGTAAACAAAAAGACCAAAAAAAAAAAAAAGTTCTGGATCCCGATTTCGGGTTTTTTGATCGTACCTCTTTTCTCCTCTACTTTATTGAAGAACTTTGGAAGCACCGGAAAGGTGCGATCCGGCCGATCTTTCTCTTAAACCTTTCTTGGTATTCATGTTTCAGTAATCGTGTGAGGAGTCGCACCAAAAAAGAAGAAGAAGAGATTCACAGCTCATGTTGACATTTTCATCCAATACAATGGAAGAGATCTGACAATTTCTTCTAAATGAGAATGATTTCTTGCTGTCAATTTCTGTACTTTCTTCTTAGTTGTGAAACTGACTATACTAAATAGCAGAGGAAGCCAAAAAGGAACAACAGAAGCAGATTTGAAGTTTCTTTCTAACATTTATTCGCCTGCATCACACTTCGGTTTTGCTGCGAGGATTTCGACATCTCTGGATCAGTTTCATTTTTCGTTCCAGGTAAGTTTCTCGAAGTTCAGAAGTTCAGATCTCTATCTAAGTTCAGAAACTCTTGTTTCGATAAGTTGGTCAAGATTGGAATGCTTATTACATGAACAGATCTCTAACGAATTACCGAAATTGGTGTGGTATTTTGAAGTTTTAATTCAAATTACGCTATTCCAATTTTTGCATTTTCTTGTCCACCTTGTGGGTTGCGGAAACTGCCCTAATTGAGAAATTGGCAGAGTCCGAACCCGATATTTTATTTTTTATTTTTTTTGTGGGTGAATGACTGAGCCCAAAGAACATGATAAATTTGATTCTGAAATTTTCGTTTCTTTTGTATGTTGCATGTTTTTGTATTTTGGGAAGTTGCTACTACCGCAATAACAATCCCAACCTTAATCCCAACTTAATGGGACGGCTACATGGATGCAAACAAAACATGATAGGATTAAAAAACGTCCAAACGAAAGAGATGCAAAGATGAGAGATGAAAGAAGAAGGGTGAGAGTAGAAAGATGAGAGTAAGAGTAAAGAGGCACAACCCAACAAGTTAGAATCTTACCTATATGGGGTTGGCGACATGGATCCTTGCCCTTCGATAGGCTCTATCCAAGGTCATATTTAGGACAAAACCAAGACTTTGCATGTCATTTCTCACCACTTTGTCTATGGCCATTTTAGTTGCTACTTCCGCGATAACCAAATTTATTTTCCTTTTTCCAGTCCATTTCTTTTTATTTGATATATTGCCGAACCAGAGAAACTATCCTTATTTACTGGAATTGTTCTAGAGTTTCTATTGAAGATTTATAACCAAAGGGTAAATATTCTAAGAATCTAGAAGTAGACACCCAAATACCATTAGGGTAATTGCGTTGAAAATATTTGGAAGTAAGATTTTTGTGTTACTATAAATTAACTTGTACTAATCAAGCTAGTGTTTGTATTTTCACTAAACAAACCCGACATTACCCATATTGGTAACCTAGGGACTACGGGAAACTTTTATTGCCACATATCTTCTCATGTTTTGTGGTGGTAAAATTGATCTTTTATCAAACAAATGACTTATACTTTCTAACTGGAAATTCTGTTTGAATTGGCAGAAACTAGTCAGACAAATCGATTTACAGATTTGATAAGGTAATGATGAAGCTTGCAAAAAAATTAGCAAAGCAATGGCTTGGAGTGCAAAACCGTCCTGTGGCAGTTCTGATCATATCATTCATTACAATCCTTGCAGCCTCAGGATTATTTCTAAGTAACAAAAGAGAGCAAGTCAGTTCTTCATTTTATCTTTCAAATCCAAAATGGAATAGATTTCAATCATCTGTTCAATTCTACCCTACTGTAGAGTTCAGGAATGGAACTGAAGTGATATGGCAGATACCTGATTCACCCAAAGCTGTTCTGTTTCTGGCTCATGGATGCAATGGTAGAGCTGTTAATTTTTGGGATAGATGTCCGAACTGCCCAAATTGTGTTGGTCTGCCTGAGGAAAGGCTTATTGTTCTTCATGCTCTTGCTCGGAAATTTGCTGTCATAACCATTTCAAGTGCAGGGGAATGCTGGTCACTTGGTAGAGGGGAAGAAAGACTAGTTGTCAAAGAGATTATCAAATGGTGGGTTGCCAAAAACAAGCTTGAAAAGCTTCCTCTTGTGGCTCTCGGAGCCTCATCTGGTGGGAATTTTGTTTCGGTGCTGGCCACTGATATGAGATTCAATAGTATTGCAATTATGATAGCAGAAGCACTATTTTATGGAACGGATATACCTGATGACTATCCTCCTACCCTTTTTGTGCACATGCCTAAAGATCGTGCAAGGTCACGGGTAATCAATGGAAATTTGGAAGGCTTAAGAAAGAAAGGCATTGATGTTGCAGAAATTAAATGTATGGAGTTCCCTTTGTACCCAAATTTCTTGGCTGACAAAATCCCAGGTCTTGACCAGACTGTCTCTATAAATTTGTTTGAGCTGTTCCGTAAAAAGGGTTTCATTGATCAGAATGGATATATGAAGAAAGATGGACGTGCAACAAAATGGGAAGAAGCTCTTGGGGAGATGGGAACTCTTTTACCAGATAAGCCTGAAATGGACCATCACATTGAAGAGGAACTGAATCTCGCATTTGCGTACCACGAGATGACTAGTTTCCCATCTGAGCGGATCTTTGACTGGTTTGAATCCCACATGAGTTGATAAGGGGTTCAGACATGTAACTTCTCCCTTGCAAAAAGTCTTACTGGATCATACGCTGATTACTGACCAATGGATGAACAGCGGTTGTAAAGTGAGAACATTGAAAAAGCAGATACTCAGAGGTTTGCATACATGGAATGGGAAAATGAAAATTTCATTTGTAATTCCATGAATTACAAAGTTCTCTGTTGCCTGGGGAGATGAACTCTGATCTGAAGGTATGCCTTCTTTTTTATTTCCTTTATAATTTTTTGGACTATGTTTTCCTTCACCCGTGGAGTAGAGAAATCTCTTCTCCATTGGTGATGAAACCATGTGATTGAACTCTTGGGTCATCATTATTACACTCCACCTCCTATTGCGGAAGTTGAAAAATACCTCCCTAATGCAGTGGTACCGATGGGAGTGGTTGTGGATAGTGTAGAGAAACTTGATCCTATTTTTTTAGCCTGCCCTGGCATTTGGTGTGGGCCATCTTGCTAGCATTAGTTGCTAGGCATTCTGTTCATCAGAAAGGATGTGATTGTTTTTCCTTTTCCCTTCTTTAACTGCTGAGATTAGATCTATTAGATCATATAAACATCTGTAGAAGTTTTGTGACCTGCAACATATGGCAAGTTTTTGGTGGTTATATCAAGAGAAAATATATTTAGCCTGTTACTGTAATTATATATTTTTACTTTCTCTTTCAAAGATGAATGCAACTAAATAAGTCGCGAGATACTGCCAGACAAACATAAAATTGTAATCCTACTGTTATGTTCTGTGAAACATTACATTTATCGAAGTATCACAAAAAGGTGTAAAAATTACATTTATAATAGAAATGGCTGCAACTGTTTAATCTTTGCTCCATAGTATCAATTGACACTGCAAAAGATACTTCTCAAGCTTCAACAAAGATGAAACTCCCTTTCTGGATCTAGGTTTTGCTCTTGGTCAGGGCTAGGTGAGAGAAATACTTGAGTATATTGCTTTTATCCTTGACAATGTGTCTGTATAGACTGTAGTCTTTGTTGGTAATTAATTGATAGCTGAAACGAATGTAGGAAAGGTCCGCTGGAACACCACGCCAAAATTTTTCTGGGGGGAGGGAGGGGTGGGGGAGCTGGACTAGCAACTATTTGGAGAAGATTCAAATCTCCACAAAATACACATCAAATAAAAAGCCACAAGACCCTTGTGTTCGTCGTTGCTTGGAACCTCCCATTAAGTTGGGATGAGGCTTTGGTTGTTGTTGTTGTTGTTGTTGTTGTATGGAATATGTAGCCTTAGTTACCTTTTCTAACATTTACTATGCCTTTTTATTAGGCTAATTGAGCTTACAAAACCCACCTCTTCCTAGGTATTTGGGTCCAGAGCTGAACTTGGACAATCTCAATTGTGAACTTAGCTGAAGGTCAGGAACAACTGAAAAACACTCCTCTGTGACTCTTTTTCTCCTTCAACCAGGATATGGCCCTTTTCCCCCTTGCTGTCTTCTGAAAAGTAAAAGTTTCTTTTGTATTTAAACTGAATAAGAGACCTCAATCAAACAGAATGAAAACCTAGGAAAAGCTCTGAAGGAATAAGGTTATTCCCTTCCTCAAAGAGTTTTTGGTGCTTCAAATTATTGAAAATTGGGATTCAATATAACAAATTATCAGTTTTAACCAAGAATGACGAAACAGAACCTTTCCCTAGATTATCACACCTTCTGATTCTGGGAGTTCAGTTATTGGAGAACCTTCCAGATTATCACACCTTCTGATTCTGGGAGTTCAGTTATTGGAGAACCGTAATACCTTACAATATCTAGAAGACATTCTTCAACCTTGATGATCAGCCAGAAAAGCTAGCAGACCAAGTTTAATGTTACTCTTACCTTTATATTATTGTTTGAGTTTTCCTATTATATTGGATGCCATCAGGGAAGTGTCTCGACAGTCCAATCTGGACATCTCACATGGGATGCCTCCACACAGGAAATGGGATAAAACTGGGTGAAATAGAAAAATCAACCTTGCAGTTCTAGAAAACTGAGCACCCAGAAAAAATAGTTTACCAAGTCTAATGTACTCTTGTCTGAGTTTTGTTATCCTGCCTGTCTCCGTTTGGGAAATAAGCTGAAAATCCATTTGGGTAATCCTAAATGAGATACTCCTGCACAGGAAAAAAAAAAACCGGTGGTCCATCAGGTCAATTCCCTCAAGGAATACATATAGCAAGCTTAGGTCTAGACATGATGCATAAAGGACGTGAACGGGTGCATGGGTTCTACGTTATCATGTGTGAGCAACATATCATGAGAGAGCTACTCGAAGAATCTTCATCCGTCATAGAGAGCAGGATCATGCTAGTCATTCATGAGCACATGATCAAAACGGGAACATGACAAAATCGAGACAAGGATTGGGGAACATGGATGCATATGTCACTAGGGTTGGGGAACATGGATAGAAAAACACACAACATGACATATACATGTAAATTAACAACTACCATAATAGATGAATGACGGTGCTAAGACATTGACGATATAATGCAAACAACACTTATTAAAAAATTGGTTACAAAAAGAATTGGAAATGGGAATAAATCTTTTTTCTGGTCAGATCCTTGGTCACTTTCCTATCCTCGATTATATGAGATTAATACTTATGTTTCCCCTACTTCATCTGAAATTCCACTAAGGTAAGCAACTTTATTCAAAACAATGTTTGGAACTCTCATCTTTTGAATCATGTCCTTCCCCCTCATGTCACAAATTGTATTTTACAAATTCCCATTTCCAATAGCCGGTGATTGGTGGTGGTGTCACCTCTCTAAGGATGGCACTCTATCTACTAAGAAAGCGGCCATATTTTTAAAAAAATGTTTGTTTACTAATAGCGGTGAATGCTCAAACAGGTGTTCTTGCTTGTTCCCTTGCTAACAATGGTGGCCTTTTTTTGTGGAAATTGAAAATCCATCCCAAGTTTAAGGTTTTCTTTTGGAGAATTGCTCACAATGGCATTCCTACAAAAGACATTTTGAGTAGATGGGTTGACATGGACCCCATCTGTGGTTTGTGCCACAATTTGAGTGAGAATTCCTGTCATCTTTTCCTTGTGAGTTCTCATGAAGGATTTGGGCGGCTGGACCCCATGGCCTAAGAACTGAAAATTTTAATTATTCTTCTATGTAGTCTAATTCTTCCACGCTGTCCCCAGGAATTTGTTGACTCACTTTTTTATTTTATTCATTTTAACCTGCTATTATATTTGGCATCATTGGAATCAGGTTCACTTTCAACAACAAACACCCAATCCTCATTCCATCCTCAAACAGGTAGAACTTTGGACTTCATTTCAATATAATGTAGAGGACAACGAAGAATACAATCTAGGAATGGAACTAAGCGATGCCTCTTTCGGCCCTATCCCCTTTACAAAAAAAAAAAATGATCCTATGTTGTACAGGGGTTTGTAACCCTTAAAACAATTAGCGAGATGGGCTCTGGCGATTATTACAAATGGTACTTACCACACTTATTCCAAGCTAACTATATGTCAACTGGAAATGGAATGGAGGCAGCAGCTTGAGGTCTTTTATACGGATGGATAAAGGCCATTGGAGCGGGATGGGAGATAGATGAAATCCGGACCAATATCAGGAAAGTCCAATATTTTTGGGAAAGTAACAGCGTTCACAGATGGCCGACCTCAATTCCCCTACTTCTAACTACTAAGAATTTTGAGCAAGAACCCATGTTATGTATTAAGCAAAACAACAACTTTATATTATTGCTTAAGAAGCTAGCGGTAGAAGCAATGAGTAGGAAAACACTAATTATGGACATCGGTAGTTTGTTAAACCCATTCTAATTTTATAATAATATTTTATTTTTCTAACAAAAAAAAGAAAAAAGAAAAAAAAAACCTGATGGAGAGGTGAACAACCAACATCTATCAAGATGAGATCACACACAAAACAATAGATTCGGCTCCTCTCCTTAGCAGTGATCACCCAGTCAACCCATAGCTACCTGGGCGATTGCCATTTGTCTAAGCAATGATCCAACAACATCCAACAAGGCACGGAGAATGAGGCACGACAGAAGTTTGGAGAAAGAGGCATTGGGCATTGTTGGATCGTGAGCTGGACATGTGGCGATCGCCTAGGTAGCTATGGGCAAGACTTGGGAAATCACTGCATAGGAGAGGAGCTGACTCCTGAAACAATTTTACCTAGAAAGGTAAGATCATATGCATGGGGTTGTGTATAACATCTACCTATAGTGGTAGGATCGCACACACCACTATTGTATTCCAATCAAAAGAGAAGAAGTTGAGCTACAAATAAATAATCGAAGTAAAGGAGAGTAAGATACTTATATACTGAGAGAACCTTGATCAGATATGTAGGAGACCACTCTAGGCTCAGGGAGAAAGCCTTAGGTTTGAATTTGGTGACCCAAGTACAAGGGTGATGGCGCTTTCTTTCTCCACCTCACTTAGAGCTTGGAAACCCAATTATGTAGAGTTTCCCCACCGGGTATCCATATTAAACAAGAACGTAGAGATTCGGGATCTCATTTTTTATCGGAGTAGCGGAGAGGCTCTATTCGAAGCGACCTTGAATAGCTATGTTGAACAGATCAATGCCTCGGGAATGAGAGGGAGCATTCTATTTCAGAAAGTGATTTGAGCAATTAGAAACTACGATATCCTTCCATAACTCTCTCCGCTCTTCTAACTATTAAAAATTCAATTGTTTTCCAAGAAAGTTAAGGCATCGTTTGACAACTTTTCGTTTTTGCATTTTATTGTTCCCAAAAACAAAAAAACATACTAAATAGCGTTTGATAAAGTTGTTCCATTTCACCCGTTTCTAGAAACATAGATCAAAATTTATGCCTATTTACAATTCTAGAAACGACTTTGACGAAATAAGTCGGTTTTTTTTTTGTGTTTGATAAACTTGTTTCTTGAAACTTTTTTTGTAGACATAATGCCCATTAAAAAACCCAATAGTATCATCAAATGCCCAAAAGGGAGAGAGGGTTTGGTTGCCTCCTTTTAGGTTTAAATAGTTGAGAGATTTATCGAGCACAACAGCTAGACTTGTTTCGTCAAAGTCGTTTCTATAATTGTAAATAGGCATAAATTTAGATTTATGTTTCTAGAAACGGGTGAAACAGAACAACTTTATCAAATGCTTTTTAGGTTGTTTCTTTATTTTTGGGAACAAGAAAACGCGAAAACGGAAAAAACAGAACGTTGTCAAACGGTGTGCCTTAGACTTTTGCTATTACGACCATTTCATTTCCAAACTAGGCGAACCTATACCAATTTTCTTATTATTTGTCGTGGTAGGGGTATTTTGGTAATTTTTTGGATGAAATATGGACAAGCAAGGGGTGTGGGTGACTTTCTTAGTCAATAAATAAGAGAATTCTCGGCTTTGAGGGATACTCATCATCATTAGAGTGATCTCCAGGGGTGAGAAAATGAGGTATCTACAAACCCACTATTCCCTCGTCATCTTATCCTTAGTGTTAAGTGATGAGGGTCAAGATGCCACTCCCTTGGGTCATCCCTTGGCCGAGCTAACCCCTTAGGTCATCCTTAGTTGAGCCGACCCCTTGGCTCATCCTTAGCCGAGCCGACCATTCAGGTCATTCCTGGGGAACCCGACCCCTTGCACCATCCTTGGCTAGGTCAACCATCCAGGTCATCTGTGGGAAACTTGACCCATTGGGTTATCTTTGGTCGAGCCGACCATCCAGGTTATCCCTGGGAAACTTGACCCATTGGGTCATCCTTGGCCGAGCCGACCATCCAGATCATCCTTGGGAACTTGACTCCTTGGCTCATCCTTGGCCGAGCCAGCCATCCAGGTCACCCTGGGAAACCCAACCCCTTGAGTCATCCTTGGCTGAGCTGACCCCTTGGCTCATCCTTGGCCAAGCCAACCCTTGGATCGCCTCCCTAAGGAGTATAATCTGATCCCAATGATTGCGGGGACAATCCTAAGGATCACTCATTGCCAGCTCAGCAGATGTTATCGCTAGCTCAGCAAATCCTATCGCTAAAAGATCCTACCAAATAAGGTAACAGTTACCTAATGGGACTCTTCCAAGAGTTATCCTAACAAGAGTTAACTATTTGCCAAAATAGGACTCTTCTCAACCGTCTCTCTTCATTCACTGTCTATAAATATCAAGGTTTTAGCCCCCAAAAAGGGGATTGATCATTTTCATAATAAACTCTTTTGAGTATCTATTATTGAAAAAATCTAATTTAGGCATTGGAGGGTCCCTCGTCGGGTCAGCCCGGCTCTCCTTTGTTGGCTCTTCTGTGCAGGTCTAATATGGAGTACCAAGTCTTGCAAGGAAAATCATCCAGTCAATTTTTACCGCAACATTAAGTATTCTAGAAAACTTAAACTGATATTATGTATTAGGACTTAAAAACATGGAGGATTTCTTGAGATTTGTTGCTTGTCCAATTTCTTTGCAAGAATTGTGAGACAATTCTTCAAATATCAAATTTCCTATAGTCGCACTTCATATAGAACAACAAGCAATCATTTGCAAAAAGGAGCTAGCTGATGGCTGAGGCCCTCGCACATATAGTAGGAGCAACATATGCAGTGTAGTCCCTGATGTTCTCGAATTCTGAGCTTCCTAAGGAAACCCAACACAATCGGGCTCTCCACATTACAGTTGAATGCCTTGACAAAGTGGTTCTCCAGGTTCTTGTTGACAACGGGGTCCGCTTTGAATGTACTACCATTGAGATCAACAAAGAGTATCGGCATCAACTTGGAAGAAATGAGGCCAACCACCCAAACCATAAGGGCATACGATAATACGAAGAGGAAGATCCTTGGCATCATTACCCTTGCTATAAAGATTGGCCCGGTAAAGTTTGATGTTGATTTCCAAGTCATTGATATACCGACAGCTTTTAACATACTCTTGGGAAGGCCTTGGTTGCATCCGGCAAAAGTGGTGTCCTCTAGTCTCCATAAAAAAATGAATTTCATTCATGAAGGGAAGGTGGTCTTAGTGGCCGGAGATCCTGAAGTGGTTAATACTTTGGCCAATATTGAAATTGGGGAAGAACAAGACCAAGAGGTGCAACTGAGCGGTTTTGAATTAGACACCAATTGCGCAGCCATTGCCAAAGAAGCTCCAAAGGAGAAAATTCGGTCCGTCAGTGAATCAAATGATGAAGAATATGCAGTACTTTCCTGGCATGGAGCTAGGGAAATATCATCAAGGAGTTCCAAAGCAACCTAGTTTGGTAGTGAAGAAAGGGAAGAATGGTCTCGGGTACACTCCCCCAACTGTCAATGGGTAGAAAGTGCTAAGGATGACTAGGAAGATCTCCGTCACTTACTACCCTACTCTTAATGGGTACTTTATGAAAGAAGGAGAGGATTTTTCCTTTTGTGAAAATGTGGAGCCGTGGTTTGATGAAACTGCCACTAAGATGCAACCAGGACTTGAAATTTTCTTCCAAGACGAGTTCGATTGGGTGACTCATGAAGTGGAACAACAGAAAATGCTAGTCAAAGAAGGTGACCAAGACAGTTGCATCAATGGGATAGCAAAAATTGCATTGATTGAGACTGAGTTTTCCTCTAGTGATCCTACAACATTGATCCAATCTATGGAATTGCCAAGTCCTCGAGTCCTCTTGAAAAAATAATAGTAGAAGAAGCTAAGGCTCACCTAGTGTCTGTCACTTCCCATTGATTTGAAAGGCTTCATTTGCTCCCTCCTATAAGAGCTAAGAGCCCGAGAGTTGCATGAGCTCAAGCCCCATCCTTTTAGAGGAAGAAGCACGTATGCAAAACAAAGGAGAGCACAGAGGATGATGGTTTGTATGTACTGGGCCCGAACCAATTGTAATAGGAAGGCTCATAAAGGTGGTCAAAGATACGACCGAGGTACTGGGATGGCATCCCTCAATAGGCTCGAAAGGATGGATTTCATAGAAAAAGGATTGAGCAGTCTCCATTAATCTTCACCCCTCAGAAAGTTTGACTTCTGAGAGCACGAGATTAATCAGCTGGTATTCATGCAGAAGCTGGCACCTATCCAGAGGAACATTTATGCCACTAAAGAAATAGTAGCAACTTTCTCAGAAGGAAAAGAAGGCCCTTTGCCACACCTTCTCATTTATCAAGCCACTAAACCACTTCTGAACTGGACAAGCATTGGGAAAAACTTCAAGTTTGCTCATGCTTTTGAGTCAACCAGCTTGATTATCCCTAGTGAAAGCGTCAAGCCAGTTATCGAGTTTGTAGTCGAGTTCGTTGTTTGTGATTCTGTGTCAATCTCCCCTCTTGAGAAGAGTCTAGAGTCCTTGTATGTCAAGTCTGTTACTCCTTCTTTCATGAATGAAGTTTCTGATTTGGAGTATGACTTGCCTCCTTTTTTCGATGATGATCTTGATAAATAACAAGAATTAACAAAACAATGCAAACCAAAGAATGCCTAACCCATCCGTGAGGATACTTGGGTTATTAATTTAGGAACCGACCAATGCCTTCGAGTGGTAAAAATTGGCATTACCCTTGACGACGAAGAAGCAGAATAGATGATTAGTCTTTTGATGGAATTCTCCAAGGTCTTTGCTTGGTCTTATGAAGATATGTCTGGTATTGACCCCAACATCGTGTAGCATCGATTTTCGACTTACCCTGGGGAAAAGCTAGTAAAACAGAAGCTCCGAAAAATGTGGCCAGAATGGAGTGAGAAAATCAAAGAAGAAGTTGTGAAGCAATGGGATGCGGGGTTCCTAGAGGTGGGGAAGTAACCCCATTTGTTGGCCAATATTGTACCAATACTGAAGAAAGATGGCAAGGTGCGAATGTGTGTGGACTTTCGAGATCTTAACAAAGTAAGCCCCAAAGATGATTTCCCATTACCTCACATTGATGTATTAGTGGATAATATGACAGTGCATGCTTTATTATCATTCATAGATGGATTTACGAGATACAACCTGTTGCGGAAAAATTGACTGGATGATCTTCCCTGCAGTTCCTGGTGCTTTGGTTGACCTACACAGAAGAGATGACAGGGGAGAGCCAGGCTGACTCGACAGGGGACTCTCCGATGCCTAAGTCAGATCTTTCCACAGCAGATGCTCAAGAGAGCTTTTCCAGTAAGAGAAGTGAGTGATCGATCCTCTATGATGGAGGCTTACCTTGGTATTTATAGGCTGTTGATGGAGAGAGAAGGAGGGGTGTTTGAGGAGAGTCCAGTTTAGGCGTAGAGTCCTTGAGGGGAGTGGCACTGTGATTCTGGGAATATTTCATGCCTCTTGTCTCGGAAAGGCCAACCGTGTGACGTCTATAATGACGTGTAGTGGATAGAGTTCTATCCTTCTGAATAGGGATTACATTCCTTGAATGTAGGGGTGGACGAAAACACATCTTTAAAAACCTTGTTGTTGATGTCAGGCCAAAGTGGCAGTATGGCTTGATGGAGGCCGAGGTGGCAGCATGGCCTGATGGAAGCCGGGGTGGCAGCATGGCCTGATGGAGGCCAAGGTGGTAGCACGGCCTGATGGAGGTCGAGGTGGCAGCGCGGCATACTAGAGGCCGAGGTGGTAGCGCGGCATACTGAAGGCCAAGGTGGCAGCACGGCATGATGGAGGCCGAGGTGGCAGCACGACCTGATGGAGGCCGAGGTGGCAGCGCGGCATGCTGGAGGCCAAGGTAGTAGGTCAGTCCTGTTCAGGTTTGTATAGATGCTTCAGCCGTGCTGAGGAAGGGGACATATTTTGCCTCATCACCAGCACCCCGCTCTAGCAGTTCGAATTGATTTGCTAAAGCATTTAATTCGATGCGAAACGCGTTGCTTCACTTTCTCAGCCGAGGCTGCTCAACAGTTCGAGGACATGGCTGTCGCTTGTTCAAAGGCGAAGGAGGCAAAGCGCCTTTATGGGGAGCACACAAGATCACAGGCCAGCCAGAGGTTGCGAAGAAAATGGCCAGATCTGAGGAGGTCAGTGCCAATGATGTCAGGTTGATAACTGGAGAACTAGAACGGAGGTTGCTAAGCAACTCAATGCCAACAAAAACTTGATGAAGGAGAATGTGCTCTCTAGGATGAGTCATCCTAGACACAAGCCGCTCGCAAGAAGGAGGAGCTCGTAGCTAGGGTTGGCCAGCTGGAAAGGCGACACCGGGCCGAGCTAGAGTTCAAAGAGGTGGCTGAACCCCTAGGCCTATCAGAAGTTGGTTGACATTAACATTGCTTCATTTAAGGTCGATTCAAACGATGCCATCTGGTTCATCCTGAGTAAGATGCTAGGCTACAATCTGACGAACTATGAGTAGCGCATTCCTGCCCCTGCTACTTCGGTGTAGCTCGATGGCTCGATCATCATTAGTGAAGAGGTGACCCAACTCGAAGGATAGCCAAGTGAAGAGCTAGGCCCGTGGATTAGCCCTCGAGATTAGCCTTATATATACATATATGTAGATGTCTCCTTCTGGAGTGATGTACTTTGAGGGCTTTTTTCCCTTTTTGATAAATACAAAATTTGTTTTGGTGTCTTCATCTCTCAGCATTCTTGTGCTTCTTTCTTTATTTTCTTGTACTTCAAGCACGACTCGAAATGAGTAACTTGTTGGAAGAATAAGGACTAGTACAGCTATCTAAGTGTGGCCTCGTTCCCTAGCTGAGCTCGGAATTGATCTTCCATGTCTAGTTTATGAGCTCTTGAGGTGCCAAGCCTAGGCCTAATCATAGGGGTGCCGAGCTGGGGCTCGATCTTAGAGAATGCCGAGCCTGGACTAGGTCTTAGAGGGTGCCGAGCTTGGGCTCATTCTTTTGAGGTGCCAAACCTGGGTTTGGTCTTGGCAGTGCCGAGCTTAGGCTCGATCTTTTGAGGTGCCTTGTGTTAAGGTCTTTTGTTGTGCCGAGCCGGGGCTCAGGCTTGCTTGCCTTAATGCGTAAGGGCTTGAGGTGCCGAGCCGGGGCTTGGGCTTGCATGCCTTAGTGCGTAAGGGCTTGAGGTGCTAAGTCGGGGCTCGGGCTTGAATGCCTTAGTGCGTAAGGGCTTGATGTGCTGAGTCGGGGCTCGGGCTTGCATGCCTTAATGCTTAAGTGCTTGAGGTGTTGAGCCGTGCTCTAGCTTACGTGCCTTAATGCGTAAAGGCTTGAGTGCCGAGCTGCGGCTCGGGCTTGAATGCCTTAGTGCGTAAGGACTTGATGTGTTGAGTTGGGGCTCAGGCTTGCATGCCTTAATGCGTAAGGGCTTGATGTGCTGAGCCGGGGCTCGGGCTTGAATGCCTTAATGCGTAAGGGCTAGATGTGCCGAGCTGGGGCTCGGGCTAGAGGTGCCGAGCCAGGGCTTGGGCTTGAATGCCTTAATGCGTAAGGGCTTGATGTGCGAGCTTGAGCACGATCTTAGATGTTGCCGAGCTTGTACCTCGGTCTTAGAGGCTGTCGAGCTGTAGCCTGTCTTTATGCCTTAGTTGTTAAGGTCTTTGTTTCCTTGGAAGAGCTAGATATTTGGGAGAAGCTTTATCATATATTGATGTGTGGTATGCACTTGGGACAAATACATTGCTTTGAAATAGAATCTAATCTGCTCCGTGAATAAAATTGAATAACTGAGATACAGAAGCTAAGGTGCTGACAATATAAAATCTATAAGACTAACACCCAATCGTTGGGATTTCAATGCATTCTACCGATAAAACTATCTACTGATAAAAGTGTCTACTGGCCTCAGTGATTGGGATAATAAGCAGCT
>NC_056568.1:25606635-25721189 GCF_013358625.1 Macadamia integrifolia
TTCGTTTTCTCTTTCTTTTTATATTGTTCAAATTCTATCAAAATTGTAGGTCAATGAGTATTATTATACGTATATATATATATATATATATTTTTTTTTTCTCTCTCTTTGAGTATTTGGCTCCATTAGGGTAGTTGGTCCCAAAGAAGAGACATCTTAGAATGGAAATCAGAGATCGATTTCCCCTTTACTTCCTTTAGGAAACGAGTATCCAGTTTAGATTTATATTGTTGAAAAAAATTGGTAGCCATACTTTTAGCTTCGAAATCCCATGCATTATTGGTGGCGTGAAACTTCCCCAATTGCATACTAATGGACAATGTAATTGTGTGGGCAACCCAAAAAAGAATTTTAGGATTGTTAATTTAACATTTGTTGAACTTTGAAGAAAGGATATGAATTTGAAATTGATGAAACCGTTATTCAAAATCGAATCGAACTGTTTATTAAATGGCTCGATTTCCATTCTAAGCTGTGATTAGATTTTGGCTTTGAAGTTTAAATCGTTGATAAATCGTTTAAATAAGCCGCTAAACCAATTAACATATATGTAGTAAGTTTAAGTCATTCAGTGTAAAGTTTACATATATTTCTATTAAAAAATTTAAGTTTACATTAAACAACTATTAAAAAAAACATATAACAATAAGCAATTCAATTCAATATTACAATTTACATCTATTTGGCTAAAGATTTTAAAAGTAAAGAAGTTGTTTGGATAAAAAATTAGAAAATATAAGAAAACTGGTTAAAACCATTTAACCGAAACAGTTTATAAATGGACTTTATTAAATGATTCGGTTTTGATTGTACTTAAAAAATCTTGCATCAAACCGTCTACATCGGAACCAAACCGATTAACACCCTTACTTTGAAGCAGATCCAAAATTGATAAACCAAAGAGTGGCTATCTAAATGTATACGTACACATGGAAAACCCCCAATAACGCGCTCAAGGGTCCTCTTCATCAGGTCATCCTCCATGTAGGTGATCCATCACGTTGCCTATTGTCGTGGCCGACCCTCCAGGTCGCCCATCCTCATGATCAATCCTCCTGGTCACCCATCCTTATGACCGACCTTCAAGTCACCAATGTCACACCCCGTTCACACAGAACCGGATCGGTGACCGAGATAAATCTGGTTAACCCATACCTGCCAGGATCATCTGATGCAGTATCCCACCACAGCATACCCACATCTAAGATAAGTGTTCAAAAGTTCAGCAGAAGATTTAAATTACCTGTAAATTTTTCTAATATACTTGATACCCAAATTGTAGTATATAGCTAAGTACATGTGGGCCCACAGGCATGATATTTATACAAAAAGAATAACAATTTACGTATCAAGTACACAAAAGGGAAGGTCGTCAAAAGAATCAAAAAGTGAAATCTTGTACAGTGTCATTACTGCAGTCCCATAGCACAGCTCTCGCACATGCAATCAACACCGTGCTCATACTCCTCAGGGATTCACCAATCCTCAACAGAAAACTCGACTGTGGAGCTCGACTCCTGATCTTCAGGTGGGTGACCTATAAAATCATTTAAAAGAGGTATGCACGTGGGATGAGTTCACCAGCTCAGTAAGTGAAAAGAAGGACCATGCAAACATTCACATCATATGCATTATAGGCTATGTAATTCATTTTAAATCTTATCCACCTAAACAACATTACTAAGTCTTAGGTTATGTACTACTCACAACCATAGTGCGCGTATGCCCCAGGTACGAGTCACGAACTCCATCCCGTGATACGCCCATAGGGTTGTCGAAGAAGGTCCACCGTGCGTACTTAGAAAAGTAAAGTATGCCGAGTACCGGCTCTCAACATAAAAGTAAATGACAGAAATGTAAAGGTGCCGACCTCGATAATTTAAAAGCAATACGATTGGCCCTCTTGAATATACCACTGAGGTTGTTGACTGTCCTAATGACTCACCGGGCATATGTCTAACCGCCACAGTGATCCGACAACCGCGACCACTGTTTCTCCCCAAGTGATAACCCAACACCTCAACCCCTATTGGGATGGATCATAGCACAAAGAATGATAATCCTAAACCGTATGCTCCTATATGACAAAGTATGATTGCATAGTACCACCGCATCCCATACCACGGGTCACCAATGTACTCGTTTTCAAAAAGACTATGACATCTAGTCTAATAATGCATCATGCACAGTAATTCAACCGTTCATCACATAAGCACATCATTCATTTAACATTGAGAATGTAAGGCACAATACACATCATAAATCATTTGTTTAGAATGCAAAAGCAATGCGTGCGAATGGCATACGAGGATGACTAATCTACACATAACTTACATGATAACATGGCTAGTATAAATACAATTTAATGATGCAAAATAAGCCTTGAAATAGAGTCAAATGTCCTCTCCCCACTTACCTGTTGGGTACAAAAGCTCACGTTCGGTACGGGTGAGATCCGACGTGAGAAATATAAATTCTAGTGGAATCTATCATAAGCGAATGAGGTTAGCATTTCACCACCTTGGGGTCAAAACTAATGATGTTTAATGTTTAAATCATATTTAAAATCATAAAAGAAGGTTATCCGCCTGTTTTGGGCCCATTCGGGCTTAAAAATTCAATTGGTGGGAAACAGGTGGGCCAGACAGCCCACCTGTCATCGCCCGTCAGTCCAACAGGCGGGCCAGATAGCCTGCTGGTTCAACCGGTTGGCCCCCTCAGGTGGATGGGTTAGCCCGTCAGTCTTCACCCTCCTGTTGGAATTAAGGTGTTGTCCCGAGCGGGCGGCTTTGCCCGCCGATCTTCGCCCACCTGTGGGGGAAAAAATTGGTTTTTCCATTTGAAACGTTCCTCAACCTTGGGAAAACCAAATGTGGTTGTTTCAATCACATTTTTCACACATCTAAGGTCTTATAAGATGATTCCAACCTAGATCTAAGTTAGATTTAAGGATTGAAAAACAATCTTACCTTCTTTACTCAAAAACTCTTCCAAAACCCTAAAATCACTTCTTAACTCAAGAAATCACTAATGTTTCTCAAATCTTGTAAATACTTCTTTAAACCTTCAAAATCAACACATAGACCATCTATTAAACCTTAGATTCATTATCTCAAGTGGAATTAACAAGATCTCAAGGAACTCTACCCAATTCAAGGGTTTCACTTGGGGTTTGGTGAAAGTTTAAGAAGTATAGCTTTCGCTCACCTCAAATCGTAGGTCTCGTGTTGGGGATCACTTTTTCGGTGCCAGAATGAGAAGATCAAACCTCAGTGTCGCTTAAAATCATTTCTTCCCTTTTTTTTTTTCTTTTCCTTTCTTTGTTCTCTTTTCTTCCTTTCTTCTCTCTCTCTTGTTTACTCTTCTCACTCACTCTTTAATGCATTAAATGAGAAAAAGAAAAAACATAATAAGTGCTATTTATACTAGAGAATATCTAGTAACCACATGGGTGGGTCACACAGGTGGACGGGTTCGCCCGCCTGTGACCTCACACCTGATGGTTAAAACTTAGCCAAACAATTAAGATTTCGATGGGACTCGGCTCCAACATGTATCTCACTCTCGGCACAAGATATATAATACGTATATACTTTAGGATACGGCTACATACCAGCATTACCCGTACATGGCCTTATGATGCGTGCATGTACATGGCTTGGGTACACCCGTCTCCTTTGGCACTGACATGGACTTGTCTGGCCAACCTATGTTTAAAGTCACCCTTGCCATCATGGTCCATAGGGAACCCGCCTTAACCCTCTCTGATTCGGGTCCTGCATGGTTAAACCGAGTCAACCGTGTAAGTAAACCAAGTTTTAAAAGTAGGGTATCACATTAACTCCCCCTTTTTGAAAATTTCATCCTCGAAATTGGCGTACCTGGTTATTCGAAAATATGAGGGTACTTGGCTTGGATTTCATTTTCTTTCTCCCAAGATGCTTCTTCAAGTGAATGGTTAGCCCATCGCACCTTTACGAAGGAAATGGAGCGGTTGCGAAGGGTTTTCACTTTTCGGTCTAAGATTTCGACTGGCTATTCTTTATAGGTCATATAAGCTTCTAGATATTCTGGTTCCACAGGTAACACATGCAATGGATCATGAACGTATCGCTTCAGCATGGATAAATGGAATACATTATGAACATTTTCAAGTGAAGTTGGAAGAGCAAGCATGTAGGCTACTGAGCCAACCCGAGTCAAAATCTCAAATGGGCCAATGTACCTCGGGCTCAACTTACCCTTTCTATGGAACCTATACAATATTTTAGTAGGAGAAAATCTTAAAAAACACCTTTTCTTCTGCTTGAAACTCAATCTCTTTCCTGCGGGTTTCTGCATAGCTCTTTTAACGTGACTGAGCTACCTTAATCCTTTCTCGAATAACATTGACCTTGTCACATGTGATCTGTATCATTTCGGGTCCTAACATTCGGCGTTCGCCTACCTCATTCCAATATAGAGGAGTTCTACACTTCTCACCATATAATGCCTCATATGGACCCATCCCAATTGTAGCTTAATAACTGTTGTTATAGGCAAACTCCATAAGGGGTATATATTCTTCCCAACTACTAGACATTTCCATTGCACATGCCCTGAGCATGTCTTCTAATATCTGTATGGTTCGCTTTGACTGACCATCAGTCTGTGGGTGGAAAACAGTACTCAAGTTCACTTGTGATCCTAAAGTATGCTGGAAACTTTTTCAAAATTTGGAAGTGAACCTTGGGTCCCTATCTGACACAATCCTCACTGGCACTCCATGCAAGCACACTATGTTATCCATATAAAGTTATGCTAACTTGGCCATAGAGAATTTGGTCTTGATGGGAATGAAATGAGCAGTCTTAGTAAGCCGATCAACTATCACCCAAATCACATCCATCCCCTTAGCTGTGCGTGGTAGTCCGGTGACAAAGTCCATCGTTATCCTATCCCACTTCTAGTCTGGTATTGGGAGTGACTGAAGAGTACCATAAGCTCGATGCCTCTCAGCTTTTACTTTTTGGCATGTAAGGAAAATCGCCACATATAGGGCCATTGTGGTTTTCATGTTTGGCCACCAGTAGTTTTGTTTGAGGTCCTTATACATCTTTGTACTTCCTAGGTGGATTGAGTACTTAGAGCTATGTACTTCCTGCACTATCTTGTCTTGTATCTCTAAATCTTTGGGCACACACAACCTACCTCGAAACAATAATGCCTCGTCGCTGGCTAAAACGAAGTCAGGGTTATTCATTGTTTGCTCTTAAATCTTAATTCTGATTCATTGCAACTCAGGATTCAAAGGTTGTTTCATTATCATCTCTTGCCTAATAGACGGATGCACCTATAGAGCTGTCAGGGATACAGTCAACCATTTTTCTAGTTGATGTTCAAGCTCTAAGGTTGCTCCTTCATGTAAGAGGGTTTTATCCATTAGCATTGCCTCTTGTACGAGTGGTGGGATGACTACTAAGTATGAGAGTGACACAGTCTATGCCTTTCGACTCAACGCATCTGCCACTACATTAGCCTTGCCAGGATGATACTGAATGTCACAGTCATAATCCTTCATGAGCTCGAGCCATCTCCTTTGCCTCATAATCAAATCTCTTTGGGTTAAAAGGTACTTAAGGCTTTTGTGATCACTGTATATCTCACACTTCTCCCCATACAAATAATGTCTCTAAATCTTTAGGGCAAAAATGACTGCGGCTAGTTCCAAGTCATGAGTGGGGTAGTTCTTCTCATATTCCTTTAGTTGTCGGGATGCATACGTTATCACCTCACCGCGTCGCATGAGAACACAACCCAACCCGACCTGAGAAGCATCAGTATAGACTGTCATTCCCCCTGTTCCTTCAGGGATGGTCAACACAGGGGATGACACCAACCTTTTCTTCAATTCCTGAAAACTCTTCTCACATTCTTCTGTCCATTCAAATTTAACCCCCTTTTTGGTTAACTTAGTCATTGGTGCTGAGATCCGAGCAAAATTCACAATGAAGCGTCGGTAGTACCCAGCTAAACCCAAGAAACTTCTAATTTTGTAACGTTCTTGGGGTTTTTCCACTCTACTACTACTTTCACCTTAGCAGGATCCCCCTCGATTCCATCTTTAGACACTACGTGTCCTAGGAATCCAACTTGCTTAAGCTAAAATTCACACTTACTGTATTTGGCAAACAATTGTTGTTCTCTCAGCCTCTGTAATACCATCCTCAGGTGTTGAGTATGCTCCTCTTTTGTCTTAGAGTAGATCAAGACGTCATCAATAAAAATAATTATCCATTTATCCAGGACATCGTGAAATACTCGATTAATTAAATCCATGAATGCTGCCAGTGCATTGGTTAATCCAAAAGATAACACTAGGAACTCATAGTGACCATACCGAGTCCTGAAAGCTGTGTTGGGTATGTCACCACTGTTTATCTTGAGCTGGTAATAGCCTGACCCAAGGTCTATCTTTGAAAATATATTTGCACCTTGTAGTTGGTCAAATAAATCATCAATGCGTGGCAATGGATACCGGTTCTTAATGGTTAACTTATTCAATTCCTGATAGTCGATGCACATACGCAAGCTACCATTTTTTTTTCTTGAAAAACAATACTGGGGCATCCCAAGGTGAAACACTTGGGCAAATAAACCCCCTCTCCAATAATTTTTGCAACTACATCTGTAACTCCTTCAATTCGGCTGATGCCATCCTATATGGAGCTTTTGACACTGGAGCTGCTCTAGAAATCAAGTCTATGGCAAATTCTAACTCTCTATTAGGCAGTAGATGCATCAGATCATCTAGAAAGACATCATAAAATTCTTTAACCACCTCTACCTCTTCTAGAGGTGTAACCTTTGAATCAACATCATGTACCGATGCTAAGTAACCCAGACATCCACTTTCCAACAACTTTATCGCTTGAAGAGCGGAGATGAGGACCTTCCTAGCCCGTTTTATTTTATCTCCTTGGTATACCAGTTCTTTCCCTTCATCATTTGTCACCCTAATTAATTTTTTGGCACACATCACATTTGCTCGATAGGCCGACAACCAATCCATGTCCAGTATAGCGTCAAAATTCTACATGTTGAATTTGATGAGTTGTGCATTCAATTTCTTTCCACTGATTTCAACTGGGCATGGCCCATACACTTCCTTCAATTGTGTAACTTTGCCTGTAGGCATGCTAACAATCATCTCATGATCTAGTATCCTGGGTGACATACCAAGTTTTTCAGCAAATCTCTTAGATATGAGCGAATGTGTAGCTCCTGAATCAAGCAAGACATAGGCTGGTATACTCGATATAGGTGGAACACCTAGTGCAACAATGCATATAAGTATAGCAGGTCATCAAAATTCAGTATAAGAAAAATCTTAAATTAAAATGTACCTGCTACCACTTCCGTGTTGGCCTCAACTTCCTCAGCTGATAAAGCATACATTCTTCCTTGCGGTTGATTCCCCCGAGTTAAGAGAGGTCTGTACATAGAGGGCTGACTGGATGGTAAGGCTAGTCTGACTCGATAGTCTTTGAAAAAATGCCCATAAGAATGGCAATTAAAGCATCGAATGTGACGCCGAAACTGGGGCAGGGCCCCTTTGTACTTGACCTGACGTAGATGGGGGACAGGGTGGCCTTGTGACTGTAGGCACCGTACTAGTGTTCGAACAAAAAGATGTAGAGCCGGGACCATCAGCTGGTCGAGGAAGATAGCCAAATGGCCTATAGGGAGGTCTGTATGTAGGCCCAAAACTATATGACCCATGGTATACCTTGGATGAGTTACCCATGTCCGAAAATGGATTAGTCCTCTTCCACAATTCAGGTGTGAGGGATTGTTCTCCCTTCTGCTTATCTTCCATGATTTTAACCTTTTGCATAATCTGGCCATAATCTATCAAATCTAAGACCTCGAGCACTGACCCAATAGATGCCTTTAATCCCTTCAGAAATAATGTAGCCTTTTCTTCAGCTGACCTCATATGCCTAAGGGAAAAATGGAACAAGCTTTCAAACTGCTGCTAGTACTCAAGGATAGTCTTATTCCTTGAGTCAAGGCCATGAATTCTGTCTCTTTATGGTCTCTGAAGCTACGAGGGTAATGGTTTGCCAAAAATAACTCCTTGAACTACTCCCATGTGGGTTCTGGATGTGTGGCAAACAATATAAGCTTAGAGGCTTGCCACCAAGAGTTGGCTTCATTCTTGAGTTGCAGCCTTGCACAAATAAGCTTCTGTGCCTCAGTACACTCAACTAACTCAAATATCTTTTCCAACTCTTGGATCCACTGGTCCAGCTCTAGAGGATCACTCCCTACTTTAGAGAATACAGGTGGCAAGTTCTCTTGAAAGATTCCACTACCTTTGTCGTATTATTCATCGACGGGTAATTGGGTGCATATACCAGATAGTAAGGGTACAAAGGGGGCACCATATATGGAGGAGTACTGAGTGGTGAATTGGAGGTGTACCTCCGATTGGTGGTCCTATATAGGGGTGTCAATCGGTCGGGCCGGTTCGGTTTTGGTCGGGTTTAATCGGGCTTGAAGACTTTCAAAGGCTACACCGTGTCCGCCCATTTAACTAATCGGGCTTAGTTATTGAGGGCATGGTACACTTTATATTCGGTCGGTCGGTCTCGGGCTATAATCGGGCTACTTTAATCGGGCTTTAGTCGGGCTTTAACCGGGCTACGGACATGTTTAATGTTAAACGGGCTTTAATCGGTTTTTAAACAGGCCCTCTTTAAAATGTGCTCTCATATTCCGGCCCACTCATGCAAGCCCAAAAAAATGACAATAAATCAATAAATGATACCAAATATAACCATTATTTAAAATGTGAACATGTCTTTTACTTTTTAGTTTTTATTCTTTAATTTGGGGGGTAAAATAGGTATTCTACAATCATTAAAGGGTCGGGCCAAGTCGGTGCACAATAGGCCGGTCTCGGTCGGGCGTTATTCGATCGGTCTCGATCGGGCGCCCGATGGTTCAAGTAGCAAAACCGAGACCGACCATTTATAAACGGGCCGGGCTCAAGCCCGACACGTTTAATAAACGGTCCAGGCCGGGCCGATCTTTAAACAGTCGGTCCCGGTCGGTTTACCCGGTTCGGGCCACAAATTGACACCCCTACCTTACCGTCAGTCACTGCTAAGTGTCGAGTTAAAATGACTATTATACCCTTACCATTAAAAAACTCATGTTTTAACCGTTATGTCCTAGCCATTAAAAGACCTATCGATTTTTACCCTTATACTCACCTTCATCGAGAGACATCAAACACAGAGACGCGCATAAGGTCTGCAATCATCGCTGATGAAGGATTGAAAAGGGCCTTTGTTCATCTCCAGCGAGGTATCTCTCTCTTTCTCTCACTCTCATTCTCTATCTGGATTTATAGTCACTTACCGCCCTTTCTCTCACCTAGAAAAGAGATACTTTGAAAAGTCTAAGCTCTTGACATGAACAGAAATTACATATAAATATTTGTCCGACTAGAACCAATTTCCACATAAAACAATCAAACATTAAAACCATAACAGAGGACATAGATGACCTAATTAGCATAAGCACTGCAACTATAATGTTTAAACCATAACATAGGACATAGAGGAACCAATTAGCATAAGCACTGCAACTATAATCCTTGCAGTATATCAGTATACCCAAAAGTAACAAAACATAATTATTCAAGACCACTGAACAAAGATCAACCAAACAATTCTAAACCCTAAAAAACCAAATAAAAGAAACAAACCTTCTCTTGAACATTTTCCCAATACTCCGCCCCACCTGGGAGAACTTCAGTCTGAAAACTAAAGCTACAACTCCAGCGATTACAATGAGCTTCAGTTGCACAGTGTTGGTTGCCGCCTGCAAAGAAGTAACAAAGATAACTTGGCTGAAAGCTCCAGTTGAACTGTGTTGGTTTCGCTTGGTCACCGTGAGGTCCTGCAGGTTGCCGTAAACTAGGTCTTGGAATGGGGTCCAAAACCTATTGATTTGGGTAAAAAAATATTAACTTATTGTAAGGGTATTTTTGGTACTTCATATTTAATAAGGGAATTTTGGTATTTAAATTAAAATATAGTTGCTGACATCAGCAAATAAGATATATTCTTTAAAGTGACTGACGGTAGGGGGTCTTAGAATAATTTTGTGAAACAGGGGGTGGTCTTATAATTGTGGCATTCTCCAGGGGGTGGTGCAGTAAATTTTCCTTATTATTATTATTATTATTATTATTATTATTATTATTATTATTATTATTATTATTATTATCTCACCACTTTGATTTGTTTCTTTACTATTCTAAAAGGGAAAGGGTTCTTTTAGGCAAGTGGCCCAAAGGAGCACCAATAAGGTGTGGCAAAAGATTATTTACATTTAAAGTCAACACGATTATTTCATGTGAGGTGGAGAGAGATGGATCCAGATGTGTTAGTGTACCATACCCCATGACTTAGAGAACATTCCTATTTTAGAATTAAATTTATAATGAAAGAAAAAAAAAAAAAATAGGGTTTCGAATCCATTGTTGCCATCTTAAACAACACAAGTTGTCGCGGTCTTTTTCAAATTTTAGGCTTCGTATAGTGGCATCCACAACCTTTTTCGGATTTTTCAGAATTGAGATTATATTCATATCTCTAGTCAAAACTAGAGTGAACACGATCCCCACGAATACTATCCAAAACTATTTAGGAGTTGATAAATTTTATGGGTGGGATCCCAACTCTCACATAATCCCACTCGTGGGTAAAAATTCTAAAATTTTCTAAAACTCAAAGGGTTAAAAGTCTGAGCACACCGCCCTCTGCATCCCTCTATCTTCTCTTCCCCCTTTGAAATGACCCTCTACCCTCTCCTAAATGATGCCTGAGACCCCATTAGTGTTGCCCGGTAGTTTGCCGCGTGCAGGCGGTGTGCTTGTGCCTACCCCTCTCTCATATAATAATTAGGTGGATTATTATTGTCACAAAGGTCTTTTTATTTATTTTTTTGTTTTTTAAATGTCACAAAAAATCTATTCTGTTATGTGAACAGATGATGTCTATTCCAACAATCGGATAGAGCACACGGTTTAGATTAGCCAAGTGTCAGATTTCATAGTCTAATTTAATCAAATGCCCCCTTTTGTATTGTCACACATCATCTGTATTTTATGCATACATGCCAGTACTTTAGACATTATTCTAAGCTCTCCTAACTTTGAGTGGAAACAAATGGTTTAGATAAAATAATAATAATAATAATAATAATAATAATAATAATAATAATAACTATATGTTATGTAAACCTAAGGGAGTAGTGTAGTTGGTGAACAGACTCCCACTAAGTACACCTTGGATCGCTCACACGGGATTAAAAGAAAAAAAAAACATATGTTATGCAATTATAGTTAAGGGAAAATAATTGCCTTGCCATGGCCAGAGTACTTATCCCCAACGCCACTGTCGTCATGGGAATATGAGTATAGGAGGTTAAAAAAAAATTCTGTCGAGGGCATTTTAGTAAATTAACACAGCCATTTTCTCTTCCCGTAAACTGGGGATCAGGTGTTGAGGCCGCTTTTTTGACACACACGTTGGGACGCGCTCCCGACGCAATTCTGCCTCAGTGCCTCTCACATCGACGCTTCCCCTTGATTCTCTTCAATGTCCAAAGAAGGTTAAAATATCCAAAAAGGTTAAAAAATCCAGTCATTTCTGCGTCTTAAGTATTAACCGCGGTTAAATTTCATCTAACCATGGTTAATAATCCATCCAACTGATACTTACCCAGATTATATATTTCTCTACTGTGACAAGAGTTAAAAACTAATACCACCTCTCTCTCTCTCTCTCTCTCGCTCTCTCTCTCATTTTCTCCTTTCTCTTTCTCTTTTTCTTTCTCTTGTAGTGAATAGCAGAGCCTTGGCGAGGATCTTAATGGAGGAAGCGAAGACCTAACTGGTAGGAGAAATATTTTCTGGACCTTCTCTGAGCTCGTTACTGTTGGTCTCTTTTCATTTAATATTTTCTTTGGTCTGGATCTCTGAATTTTGATTCTTTGTTTCTCTGATCAATCCCTGCGACTCTGTTTTTTCTCAAGTTTGTGATTGTTTCATGATCGATGCTTTCCATTATGGACTTTTGATTGCAACTTGATGAGGTCTGAAGAAGTTGATTTCTTAGTATTTTATTTTTCTGGAAATTAGTTTATTCATTTATCGGTTAATTTGACATTTCCGTGACTAGTTTAGCCTGAGAATCGCTGAAAACGCTTTGGGATCTGGCAGGTTTGTGTGGAGGATCGTGTCGTTTCGTACTCATCATTTTCCAGCTAATTTTTAGATTTTTCCTTAATTCCTTTAATTTTGTGTCACTATTTACCATGCTAGGCCTTGCTCGTGGTTTTCAGAGCTTTCGGATTAATGATTTCTATGGTCTGAGCGTTTTAGTTTCGGAATTCATTCTTCTGATACCCAAGTCGCTGGAGGTTGGTCGAAAATTTTCAGTGTCTTCTTCTTACACGGATTTGTCGTAAAATTCACCGGAGATTCTGGGTTGCGTCGTCACTGGTTGATGTTGCTATAGAGCAAGATCTGACGGCTAGTTGTTGATCTAATGGATGGAATCCATTTGATTCTTCTTCGTGATCCTTCTTGACAGTAATTACACGTTTCGTCTTCTTTTGGTTAGGCTAGATTTCATTTCTTGTTTCCTTTTCTGCTCTTGTAGCGTTTATCCTGTCTTTAGTCTTCAAATTTTAATCCTAATATCACATGAAAAAAAAAAAACCCTTCATTGTGGTTCTATTTCTGTAAAATTATCTTATTTAAGTAGTTCTTCTTGATGTGGTTGTTTTCTGGTGGACGGTGTGATTGTTTCTGAGGGTTTTTTTTTTTCCTGAGTAATTCTAATTCTAATTTACGTGTCTGTTTTTAGGGAGAGATCAATTTACGATTCTGAAAAATTGTTCCAAGTGAGATTGGTCAGTAGGCCCTGCAATCAAAGAGGGAGAGGCGTGAAGTTGCAGAACTTGAAGTGGGTTTAACTGAGTTTTCTGTAAAAGGCTTGGATTTGTTGTCCGACTTTAGATCAGTGATGATGGGAATCTTTGAAGAAATGGGGTTTTGCGCAAATCTTGATTTTATGTCTGCTCCACCAGTAGAGGGAGATCTGGCCCCTGAAGGAGAACCAGAGGCCACTGTTGAGGAGGATTATAGTGATGAAGAGATGGATGTTGATGAGTTGGAGAGGAGGATGTGGAGGGATCGGATGCTTCTGAGACGGCTCAAAGAACAGAACAAGGGGAAGGAGGGAGTTGATACTGTGAAGCAGAGGCAATCGCAGGAACAGGCTCGAAGAAAGAAGATGTCGCGAGCACAAGATGGGATTCTGAAGTATATGCTGAAGATGATGGAAGTTTGTAAAGCTCAGGGTTTTGTGTATGGAATCATCCCTGAGAAGGGAAAGCCTGTGAGCGGTGCTTCTGATAATCTTCGTGCGTGGTGGAAGGAGAAAGTGAGATTTGATAGAAATGGTCCCGCTGCAATAGCCAAGTATCAGGCTGATAATGCGTTCCAGGGGAAGAACGAAGACTCTAATGTGGTTGCCTCCACCCCTCATACTCTGCAAGAGCTTCAAGACACCACTCTTGGTTCGCTATTGTCGGCTCTGATGCAGCACTGTGATCCACCTCAGAGGAGGTTCCCATTGGAGAAGGGTGTTGCTCCACCATGGTGGCCTACTAGCAAAGAGGAATGGTGGCCTCAATTGGGGTTTCCAAAAGATCAAGGTCCTCCCCCTTACAAGAAGCCTCATGATCTGAAGAAGGCGTGGAAGGTGAGCGTGCTTACTGCTGTTATCAAGCACATGTTTCCTGATATTGCCAAGATCCGCAAGCTAGTGAGGCAATCGAAGTGCTTGCAGGATAAGATGACTGCAAAGGAGAGCGCGACTTGGTTGGCCATAATTAACCAGGAGGAGGCCTTGTCTAGGAAACTTTACCCTGATCGATGCCCACCAATATCCTCAGCTGGTGGGAGTGGATCTTTTGTTCTCAGTGAAAGCAGTGAGTATGATGTTGAAGGGGTTGAAGATGAACAGAGTTTTGAAGTAGAGGAGTGCAAACCCCATGATGCAAACATGTTCAATATGCGGATGGTTGGAAACAAGTTTGCTTTCCCTGCCCCAGTCAAGGGAGAGATTACCAGCTCGGATTTCAATCAGAAGCGGAATTCATCATCTGATGAGCCTGAAGCAGAAAATGTTGATCACAGGATCTACACTTGTGAGAACCTTCGCTGCCCTTACAGTGATAACTGCTCGGGCTTTCTTGACAGAACGTCAAGGAATAATCACCAGGCGAATTGCCCATTTCGCAGTGTTTCACAGGGGTTTGGAGTCTCCAATTTCCAGACTGAGGAAAAACCAGCCATCTTCTCTGTGCCATATGCTCAACCCAGGCTGGCACCTCCAGTGCCAAACCTGACTCAGCCATCCTTCAATCTGTCAGGTCTTGGGCTATCAAACGATGGGCAGAAAATTATATCGGAGCTTATGTCAATCTATGATACTGATCTGCAGCAAAGCAAGGTCTCAAAGTCTGGAACTGATACTGTTTTAGAAGATCAAAATCCTGGGCAGCCAAGAACTCAACTGGATGAGACCTTCTTTGGTGGTAACATCTTCGAGGGGACCAATGCAGCAATCAACCATACAATGTTCCCTCGAGATGAAGTACAGTTTGACCAGTGTAAGACGTTCGACCCACCATTTGAGCCCAATCCTAGCGACATCGGAGCAGACTTCAGATTTGGGTCTCCTTTTAACTTGCCGTCTGTTGATTTTACTGATGTCATGCCTAGAGGAACGGTGGACACAATGTCCTGCAAGCAAGACAATTCAATCTGGTTCATGTGAAGATAGCTTTGAGCAATTATCCTTGGGTGGTCCTCTTGGCATTTCATTTGGTTGGCAGGGGGAACTTGGTATCTGGAAATGTAAATTCTTGAAGGAATGCTGTCACTACATTTGTCTGCTGTAATCAGGTGAAGCTTCTACCTGCTGCCAGTCAATAGCCTCCGAAGGATGTTAAACCCTGTAGGGAATTGTTTCTCTTTAGAGCTAGGATCTAAGATTTAGGCTTTCTAGGGTCTTTTTAGTTGCAGGATCTGAAATCAGAACTGGGTTTATATATGTTCTGAACCTTAGCGTGATTCGATCCTGTCATCAAAATGCTTAGACTTTCGTAGTTTCATACCTTTGTATTAAGATTTAAACAATATTAAATATGGTTGTTTGGTTTTCTTAAGCATGGTATCTATATTTCTCTTATTCCATCTTTTTCTGTTTGATGTTGTTATGAACTGACTGCATTTCTCCCCTTTTCCAACCATGTTGAGGACTATATTTTCTATTTGTTGGTACAGACGTTCATTTCTGGTGGAAATTTGTGTCACTCAAGCAAACGTAGGGGCTTTGAGAAACTGAACTAGAACCCCTTTAAAATCCTAATCTTCAATCTTTCTCCATTGATATGAGCTCTTCCTTGCCTCGTGTAGTAGAGTAAGATGTGAACAAATGATTAGTTGGCTTATCATCAATTGGGTTAAGGCTGAGTTGTTGTTATAGATCATTATAATCAGTGATTCAATGTTGCAGAGCTTCAACGAGTAGTTGGTTCCCTCCGATCTCTCCTAGCTAGCTAGGCAAAAATTAACTTGACCCAATCGATGATTTTTAGTACTTGATCCATTTACATTGATATTTTGATCTTTCTTTAGTCCATGGAAAATCCTTACTTGACTATTGAAACTGACTTGAACCGTGACTGGCGCCTTCATGACCCCATCTGCTTCTCACCTTTGCATAGCAAAACAGAGGCTGTCAACTTCTTTCTGCTTCTTTTCCTCACGGCTGTTTTTGGGGGGAGGGGGGGAGAACTTAGTTGACAGATTTCTTGCTTCTCTAAAGAGAAAAGACAAAGGGAGAGAGGGACATCTCTCTCTCTCTCTCTCAGTGAGAGATGGGCCTTTCTCCATCTCCTCCATTTTCCTCTTGTCACTTAATTGTGTCTGTCATCTATGGTGGTTGTGGAATAGTTAAATGAGAAACCATGAATAGAGAGATGAGTTCAAGTTGAATAAATCCAAACACAATTTGTTTCTTGAAAGATACTCTGTAAGCCCATTATTTTTTGTGGTGGGGTCAGTGGGATTTATTGTCTTCGAGTATCTCTAATGGCAATAGGACCTCAAAGACAGCTTAGGTGAGTCGCAGTCAGACGCCAAACTTGAACACTATTTTCAGGCTTTTTAAACACGTGATAAAACTGTAGTGGTCCTCTCATTGAAAGGTGTGGGAAACAAAAAGAAAAGGTTTCGTAAAAGATGGGAACAAAAGGTGACAAGCATTATTGATTCTTTTTGGACAGTTTATTTTAGAACCGATCCAATTTTGAGGAATTTATTTTTTGGATTGGAATCAGGTGGAGTTTTAAAACCTTGCTTTCACCAGCACACAATACTTTTTACTTGATAAAGTGGTCTTCCGGGTTTTAAAAACTTGCTTTCACAAGCGCATAATACTTTTTCTTAGTTAAGTGGTCCTCTGGGGTCTCAACGAGTATTATAGCTGAATCATTTGGAGCTCTTGGTTCAAACATATGGATTATTTTGATCTGCTTGCAGGGATTAAATCTTGGGAATCAGATCAATGCCGGTGGAAGCTGATATTGATATGATATTGATCTGGATCAGTCTATACCAGCCTGAGTCGGTCTATTTTATTCTTGCTTTTCATAAATAAAAAAAGGAGGGTGTTCCTGATGTTACCCTTGATTTGATACTGATATCCGATTCAGGACAGTCAGGTATTGGCCTAGCGATATGATCCAATTGATCCCATACTGATACGTTTTTTTCCGGTAAGGATACCTATACTTAGAACCCTGCCTGTTTGTGCTTGATCATCTAGGAATATCAATTAGAGAATTTTGGAAAGCCTTCAATAATCCACGATTATGGAAGGCAAAAGTAATATTATGCGGCGACCTTCATCCCCAAAAAAAAGTAAAGTTCATCTAAAAAAAAATATTATGCTGCGATGATGATCTTCAATAATCCATGATTATGGAAGGAAGGCATAATTAATATTATTCGATGATGGTGATCTTCAATAATCCACAATTATCGAAGGCATAATTAATATTATGCGATGATGGTAATCTTCAATAATCCACGATTATGGAAGGCATAATTAACTAATATTATATGTTTTATTAATCGATCACATGGGCATTAGACTATTAAATGGGAGAACAATGTTTTTTTTGGGGGTTAGAGTTAGTTGAGTTTGTGAAAAGTAAGGGATTTATGAAAGTCATATAAACTAAGAAAGCTTATGGTGATAGCGATTAGCGAATATGGATGTTGGAAGGTGGAAAGATTCCTCACGCAAGCCTTGAGAAGGCCTAGTTGTTTCGATTTTGATGGGCGTGTGGGCCATTAACTCAACTTGGCGTGTTTCTTGGCAGTTCTAACTCTTTAACTGTTTAAGAGGATGCAAGTCAAGTGGATTATGACCAATACGCTTAATGGTGGGCCGTGCCAGGGTTTGGCAAGCTGTAAAGGTCCCGGTTGGTTCTTGAATCTTTGATGCTAATTTGAGTTTGGTTTGGACCGGTGGCCAAACCGGGTCATATAGCAACCTAGTTAAGTAGCCTGGAAAATTGGTATTGAATTCCTTTGTGGTGCAACAGGGTGTCTAGCGTTCATCCAACGGCCAGGAACACTTGGGCACGGATCCCAAGGCAGTCACACATAGCCTATGGTGTTTATGGATGTTGGATGTGTGCCAGACGCCCTGTTGTGCCATATAAGATCCAAGTCCGGATGATTGGGCTTGCAGGCTAGGGTTTGGCAAGCTAGAATGCGCCTTGGTTGGTTCTTAATGCTAGATCAAGGCATAAATGTCACACCTCGTTCACACAGAACTGGGCCAGTGACCGGGTTAACACCGGTTAACTCAAACCTGCCAGGATCATCTGATACAGTATTCCACCACAACATACACACAACTAAGAAAGAGCTCATCAGTTAAGCGGAAGACTTGGTTTACCTGTGAATATTCCCATAATACTTGATACCCGAATTGTGATACAATAGTTAAATATATGTGGGCCCGAAGGCATGATATTTACACAATAAGAGTACAATTTACATATCAAGTACACAAAAAGAATCATCAAAATCAGAGTCAGCTCAGCTCGGTATCAAGAGGTAGAGCTCAGCTCGGCATCAAAAGGTAAAGCTCAGCTCGGCATCAAAAGTGGAGCTCAGCTCGGTATTAGAACTGCGGTTCCGCAGCACAACTCTCACACGAACAATCAGTGCCGTGCACTAACTCCTCAGGGGCCCACCACTCCTCTTTAGGGAACTCAACTGTGGGACCCGCCCCGTGCTCTTCAGATGGATGACCTGCAAAATCATCTAAAAGAGGTGCACACATGGGATGAGCTCACTAGTTCAGTAAGTGGAAAGATGAACCACACAGCAGTCCACACAACAAATCACAACCATATGCACTATATGCTATGCAATACATTTTAAATCACATCTACCTAAGCAACATTACTAAGTCTTTGGTTTAGTGCTACTACAACCATAGTGCGCGTATACTTCATGTACGAGCCGCGAACTCTATCCCACGATACGCCCATAGGGCTGTCGGAGAAGGCCCACCGTGAGTACTCAAAAAAATAAAACATGCCAACCACCGACTCTCAACATAAAATAAATGACAAAAATTAAAGGTGCTGACTCCAGCAGTTTAAAAGCAGTACGATTGACCCTTTTGAATATACCACCGAGGTTGTCGACTGTCCTAATGACCAGTCGGGCGTAATGTCTAACCGCCACAGTGATCCGACAACCGCGACCACTGGTTCCCCCCAAATGGTAACCCAACACCTTAACCCCTGTTGGAAAGGGTCGTAGCACAGGAAGGTGATAATCCTAAACCGCATGCTCATATATGACAATAATACGATTGCATAGTATCACTGCGTCCCATACACGGGCCACCAATGCACTCGTTTTCAAGCCGACTACGGCATCTAATCTATTAATACATCATGCACAATGATGTCAACATTCATCACATAAGCATATCATCACTTGGCATTTAGAAAATAAACACAACACCCATGCATAACAATGTGAGGATGACTAATCTACATAGCATTTTCATGATGGCATGGCTAGACTAGATATGATTAAATGAATGCCAACCAATACCTTGAAACAAGGCCAAACGTCCTCTCCCCACTTACCTGTAGTGTACAAGGACTCACGCTCGATACGGGTGAGATCCGGTGCGAGAAGCGTACGCTTTGGTGAACTTAACATAAGTGAGCGGGGTTAGTATTTCACCATTTTTGGGATCAAGGTTAACACGATTCAATGACAAGATCATGTTTAGAATCCTAAAAGAAGGTCACACGTCCGATTTGGGTCCAATCGGACGTAAAAATCACGTTAGGAGCCTCTCGGGTGGGTCGGACAACCCACCTGTCTGACCCACCAGTCAGACCCACTGGTCTGGATCGATGGGTAGGTCAGCCCACCGGTTGGCCCCCCGGTCTGGCGCGAGGGCCCTGCTAAGACCGCCGGGCAGGGTGGCCCGGTGGTTTGGCCCGCCAATTGGCCCCGAAGGCCCTGCCCTCTCAGGCGGGTGCCCACAGGTGGGCCAAGTGGCCCACCGGTCTGGCCCACCGGTCTTGGTGGGAAACTGCTGTTTCTTCCCAAACTTCCCCCAACCTTTGGGGATTCAAATGGGGCTTTTCCAAACCCATTCTTCACTCATTCAAGGTCTCATAAGATGGCTCTAACCTAGATTTAGGTTAGATTTAAGGAATGGGAAGCCATCTTACCTTCTTTGCTCAAGAACACCTTCAAAACCCCAAAATCACTTCAAATCCACAATGCTTCTCCAACCTTGTAAATACTTCTTCAAATTTTTCAAGATCAATACATAAATCATCTATTAAACCTTAGATTCATCATTTCAAGGGGGATTTACAAGACCTCAAGAAACCCTACCCAAATCAAGGGTTTTACTTGGGTATGGTGAAAGTTTAAGTAACCCAACCTTTGCTCACCTTTAAACGTAGATCTAATGTCTGAGATCACTCTTCCGGCATCGAAATGGGAAGATCAAGCCTCGGCGCCGTTGAAATCCATCTCTTTTTCCTCTTCCTTCTCTTCTCTTCTCTTCTTCTTCTTCCCTTTTCTTTTCTCTCTCCTCTTTACTCTTCTCACCAACGTACGAGTGTCATAAATGAGAAAAGAAAAAGGGAAATAAATGCTATATATACTTCTTAAAATGACTAAGTATTCACATGGGTGGGTCACTCAGGTGGGTGGATGCGCCCACCTGTCTGCCCACCTGAGGGCCAAAACTTGGGATTTTGACAGAATTCGGCCCTTGGCACGAATCTCACTCTTGGCATACGATGTAATATACGTATGCGTCTTAATATACGGCTACATACCTGCTTTATCCGTATATGGCCTTATGATAGGAGCATGTACACGGCTTGGGTACACCCGTCTCTTCTGGCACTGGCTCAGACTTGTCGGGCCAGCCGGTGTTTAACGTCACCCTAGCCATCATAGTCCATAAGGATCCCACTTTAAGTCTCTCTAATTCGGGTCCTGCATGGTTAAACCGGGTCAACCGTGTAATCAGACCGGGTTTAAGAAGTAGGGTATTACAATAAAGGTCTCGGTTTGTTCTTGAATCTTGATCCTAATTTGAGTTCGGTTTGGATCTAGGAACTAATCCGGTTCATGTAGCGACCTAGTTAAGTTAGTTGGCAAATTGGGCTAGAAGGCCAGGGTTTGGAAAGTTGGAATTGATCTTGGTTTGGCTCTTGATTCTAGCTCAAGCTATAAAGGGCAATGGGCAATCCAAAGGGTGACCAGTCTATCCAATGATCAATTTGGAGTGAAAAACCTCTCACATAGTCTAAATAGGTGGACTGTATGGGAGACCATGTAATTAGTTTTTCCCCCAGCCAACAAAAATTTGTCTTGGGCTTAGTTGCTGAGCTTGAATTTGAACCAACAAGTTCTTGAGTAAGTTTGTTAATTTGGAAAGTTAATTGGTCCTATCTGTTGATTTATGGTTGTCCTTGTTGGCAACCCAACCATGTGGTAGTGATGACGTGGCCAGTTTGGGTGACATGGATGAAAATGATGACATAGTAGTGTCCAGTGTCGCCGATGAGATAACAGAGCTGCTTGGTATGCATTGAATGGTTTGATATATCCTTAGTATGTGGTGCGGGTTTCTGGGTCAAAACTGGTAAAATTGACCTATTTATGCTCAGATTTCTGGGCCAAATAACATTTTTGGAAGATCATTTCTTCATGAAAAATATAGATTATAATTTATCTAGTCCAGTGCATCTGATTTTGTCACATTCCGATACCATATGAAGAAGTTACAACATTTGTGGCAGTAGAGGGCATTTTCGGCATTGAAGATGAAGTTTTTAAAGGAAGTATTCTCCATGTAACAATACGACAAAAATCCAATATTTTCAATTGTTTTGATTTCATCGCTTTCCGATTCTATGAGAAAGATGCGTTTTTAAATGATGCCTAATGACGCTATTTTGACGTGCTTCTTAGGATCATGGATGATGCAGTCCAGTGGGACACGATTGGGAAAGTAGTTGGGAATAGTCGGATTGATATGTGGGCGTAGGAAAAATTATTCAAAATTACACACTTGTTTTGTGGCTTATTGCCCGAGCGACTTGTCGTATTTATGTTTTGATGTAGTCAGAAGCACATTGCATGTTTTAAGGTCAGCACTGTTCATCATGAGGGATAGAGAGTGCTAGACTTTGTGTGATTAGATTGTTTATAGTACCTCAGATTATTTGTGAGTGATGTGTTATGTTGGTTAGATGGAAGCTTGATATAGCACTCCTACATTCGTACTCTCTCGTTAGGTCGCATGCTCCATTTCCTATATGATGAGACACTTGTGATAGAGAGACTTTTAGAATGGACTATTGAGTATGTCCGCTCTCCGTGGGTGAGTGGGAGATGTTGATTGAACTGGGTCAGATTGGGTCTTGACCCGATTCCTTCATGGGTTGCCCACTTAGGGTAATTATAAACCCACTAGGATTAGAAACCCTAGTTGGCCAGTTCTCTATAAATAAGAGGGTTTTGGCCACAAAGTGAATTAAGGGCATTTTGATCTTTTTATATGACTAAGTCAGATGATTGAGTCTTCTGGAAAGTCGTAGAGCGTCCAATTATGGTTCCAACGCACTTCATTTCATCTCGATCCGGATATCGTATGAAAAAATTATAAGTGTTTCCGTAAAGCCGGTTTGAAAATCCAAACCAGAAATTCATCAGTATGCTCTCGGTGTTGGGTGGATTTTTTGGAATTTACTTTTGAAATTTGAAGGGCTTCTATGTAATTTTGAGATTTTGAAGGTCTTAGTTGATAAGGGGTGTTTAGCATTGGAAATATGAAGGCAGGGGCTTATGTGTATATAAGAGAATCAGAGGGATCCTTAATACACGGCTCAGATTGAGCCACATCGGTTAGATTCAGATCTAACGGTTCGTGCAAGAGCTTGCATTGATGATGCTTACGAGAGGCTTGTCATTGGTGGAGTGTATTAGATATGATGGTGTGGCGCCTCACCATATTGAGTCTTGATTGTGTGTAGCGCATGTGCATAGAATCTATAAAGAGATTCTCCATATCTTAATCTGAGCCAATCATATCAGATCGGTTCTGATCTAAAGGTCAAGATCGATAGAGCTTTTTTAAAGTTAGCTGACAAAGTACTGTGAAACTCGCTACACCAATCAATCGGTGATCGACAATGTGTCTGACAATGTCAGCGCGTACGTCATGATGATGTCATCGAGATTCAAAATCTATGGTTTAGATCTATTGTCCGTTGATTCAATCGGATGGCTCAGATTAATAGATACCTTTTGATGAGATCTACGGCCAGATCTACATCTCTGTTGCGTGTGCCGCCGGTGTAGCCTACGCCACCCCTACGAAGATTTTATTTCAGACTATCTCATTGCTCTAACTTCAAATAGTCATATCTCCCTCATTTTAACTCGGATTTGGGTGATTCAAGTTGGAGATTCTTCATCTCTCCAAGCTCTACACACCAGAGGGAAGAAATCAGGCAGAGAGGTTGCTTAGGTGATTGAAAAAATGAGTTGAAGTTTATGAAAGACTGAGGGTTTGCATAAAAGACTTCCATCCTCTTGCACTTCATCCATAGCCCCCATTAGAGGCTTAGGAAGCTGCTGGAAACTAAGGCAGCAAGCTCTATTAGTTGTTGCCAAGAGAAAGAAAAAGAAAAAGGAAGAGAAGAGAAGAAGAGGGAAATAGAGAAGAAGTTTTTCCCTCTTTTTGTGTGTGTCATGAATGCCTCTCAAGAAAGATTTTCTCAAATCCAATTAATGGAGTTTGATGGTTCTTATTGAGAATACTATTTCCCCATTAAAGCTTTATTTACAAGGAAGACTAGAAGAAGAGAAGTAGAGAGAGAGAGAGAGAGAGAGAGAGAGGAGTTTGTGTGCGAATGTGAATGCCATTGTTGCTCCATGAAAGTAAAGACAAGGAAAAAAGAAAGAACAAGAACAAGAACCTAGAATTTGGTTCTTGTGAGTTGCTTCAAGAAACACAAGTGCCAACCGGGGTTGAAGCATTAGCGACACCGAGACAACGTGATTATGGTCCGCATCAAATGGAGATCGACATTATTGCATCTCCGATAGTTACTCCTTGCTAAGGTAACCTCACTTTTGCCAAATTTCTATTATTATAAATCATTGTAGGTAAGATGTTTGATAAAATACCTAAGTGATAGTTGTAGTTTATTTGGGGGGAAATTTACATGTATGAGTGCTTCACTATAGGGCATTGTTATAAGCCCAACTTTATTTTTTTTATGTTCAGTGTGTGCTGGACACAAGGGCTATGTGTTCTTTGGTAGTTACAACTACCTAAACTTATTTTCCGTGGGTGCGGCCTCTCATATCATTATGAGAAAACTAGGGTGAAGACCTAGCCATTGTATGTCATTGTTGAAAACTGAGAATCTATTCCCTTAGCTGTGGGTGCAGTCATAATTAGTATTGAGTAAATACTGAGCCCAACAGTGGGCATTACTCTGTGTATGTAGACAACTGGTCGAAGCACGTATTTCTTGTGTTGTGGATGTGTATGCTCGTATTTGTATTGTGGATTGGAGTGCTTGGCTGCAGAATGGGTGTGTACATCTGATAGACCTAACCACTTAGTGGTGTAGTGTGGATGTGCATAAGACTGTGTATATATGTGATAGTGATTACCGTGTGAGGTTTATGAGACAATTCTGGGTAGCAATACAGGTTATGTGAGTTTGTTCCGTAAAACAGTGAGAATGGTCAGTAGTATACATAGCAGCTCTGGGCAACATCAGTAGGCTATTCTATTGAAGTGTAAATAGATATTGCCACATCAGGGGTACAGCTGAAAAATGAAAAAATATTTGGCACACTGATTCACCCCCCTCTCAGTGTCAATCGGGACCCAACAATTTGTATCAGAGCTAGGGCTCTAGAGGCAGCTTAAACAGCTCAGAGTGATCTGGTTTTTTGAAGATGGCATCAGGTGTTTGGTTCAGTAAGTTTACTTATGGAGCTTCTATTTTTAATGGATCTGATTTTATCTTTTGGAGGAAGTTGATGAAGTCACATATTGGTTCATTAGGGTATGATCTATGGAGTACAGTGGCCCATGGGAGTGTAGACTCTAGTATTGACTCTAGGGTTAAAGAGATCGTTTTGGATGGATTAACAAACAGTGTGAGTGTCAAAGTCAGTTCATACATATCAACTAAGGCAATGTGGGAGAGATTACACAACCTATATAGAGGTGAGCCAACTATATCAGAGTCCACATTAGAGGTTGAAAGCAGATGTTCAGATGAGTTCTATACTAGTGGATCTGAGTGTGTTGAGGCACATATTACTACAACTCAAGATGAAATCAGCATTGATTTGAGAACATATATAAAGTAGTGCAACTTCATTATTGCAGAAACACCAGTCATCAATAGAGATGAGAAATGTAGAATCCTTGAAGAGGCAGTCACCGTGTTGAGAGCACAATTGTTAGAGCTTGATGCTTCTTATATCTCACATATGATGGAGTCCAGAAATGACCCTTAGGTTATAAAATCTCTTGAAGATCAACTGAGAAAGCAAAGTGAGGTGTGTACTAGGCTTGAGTCAGAGACTTAGCCTTAAAAGAGAAAATAGACTTGCAATCTTGAGTGATTAAAAGAGGTAATAAAATTTCAAATGATTTTAAAAAGTTAAACAAAGAATTAGAAGCAGAGATCATTACACTACAAACACAGTTGACTGAGTTGCAGAGGAGACATTTAGCCACTCCACCTATGGTTGCAGAGATGGATAGACATCTAGCTCAGTCTGCAGAATGTCAGAGACTACCCATCATCAGCTTTGGTTCTATAACAGAGTAGGGTGAGTCATCAGGGAAAGCTATAGAGAGAGTTGAGATCAGACCACAGAGATAGACTACAGGAAAAACATAGAAGAGAGCTCAGAGGAGACAAAGGAAGAGAAAAAAGAGACATAACAGTGAGATGAGATCTCCTACACATCAAGCACAATATAGAGGCAATCCACAAGATACAAAGAGTAGAGGTAAAGACGAACAAATAGTTCAAACAGGGAACACAATCAGAGTTGGTGGTTATGACAGAGTTTACCAGCAGAGACAAGTTGAGCATGGCAGGTTCAACAAGTTCAATTATCAGAAGCCTATGCAGATGATCTCCAGGCAGAGTCAGATGGCTCCCATCAATAGACATAATGCTTCACCCAGCTTGCATAGGCAGTTACCAATGATACAATCATATTTTCATGGGTATTGCCACAGGTGCAGTGGGTATGGGCGTAGGAGAGTAGAGTATATATCTAGATTAGATTCTAGCTATGGAGGGAGGATTTCTATAGCATCACTGGGTAGACAACTAGTAGAATGTCTTAGGTGCCACCATTATGGACATTGGGCTAAACATTGCAAGGCAGTGCTCTCCCCTCAGCTTGTACAAGAGGAGAGAGACTATCAGATCTCTAGAACCAGAAAGTTAAGAAGTGATTGTAGAAGGCAAGTCAATGAAAGGTAGTCTAAGAAGCATCAGTCACAATCTAGTGGTGAATCTCAGGTGGCTTTGTATAGTGTATGGAAAGTGAAGGATATATACAAAAGGCCGAGACAACAGTAAATACAATTTAGAAAACAAAGAGAGATGTTAGTTCTATAGTTGTGTAGGAAAGATTCAGAAAGGGAAGACCATCAGTTGGAAAGGTAACTAAGAGATCTACAATTGAGTTGGTTGGATAGAGGCAAAGGCTGAAGAAGACAGTAAGTGAGCAGAAAGGAAAACAGAGTAGTAGAAAAGTTTCTGGTGAGAAGCAAATACATAGGACCAAGGCAAGTGGTCAGTTAGTTTGGAGAGTGAAGCATATAGAGGTGTGTGCAGTCATAGTCACCACCCTGACACTACCTAGACAAGGTATAGGAGTGGGTACACCTCCCAAGCACTAGATGTACTCAAGTGCACAAGAATGGGGGAGCTCACTAGATAAATATTAGTGCCCCTAACAGGACTCAGATTATGACAGTAAAGTTCCTGCAATAGTGCTTGGATTAGGGACATCAGTTGAAACTTAGTGTTCTCTTGAGTATTTGCATCTTGATGGAGCAATCACCAGATGAGCAGTTTAGTGTCAGTCAGAGGGTAGAATAGTTGAGGATGTCAGTGATGGTTAAAGGTATGCAGTTGTGAGTATGGCCACCAACAGTTTGCTTTTGTATGCATCAGTATGGGTCAGAGATTCAGTTGGCATCAATCTCAATGGTTGTTGTCAGAGTGCAATTTTGTGTGATCATGGTGATTGTTTGACTTTGACAGAGTTAAATATTTCAGCACTAGTGACAGAGAGAATGATATGTTGGCTGGATGCAAAGATTTATGACAGGAAGCTTAGGAAGCTGGTGAATTGAGCAGTTATGTACTGTAATTTGTAGTTTGTATATCCAGTCGAGGCAACACTTATCTAATGAGCAGTGTTGAAGCAGATATGAGATCAGTTGAGTAATCGAGATTTCAACTCATAGGATAAGGAAGATGCGTATGGGCACCCCTATGTAGTTTGAACTCTCACATCTGTAGGATTAAAAAGATGCGTATGGGCACTCCTATAGATGCTTGTATCCCACACTGGGAGAGATTCTTTTTAAAGAGAGATGTTATAGTTCTTTGATACTGAAGTCAAAGAGGGAGAGTGCTCAAGTGGAAGGCATTGATTTTGAGGAAACTTTTGCTCCAGTGGCAAGACTTGAGGCTATCAAAATGTTCTTGGCTTTGTCAGTGTACAAGGGGTTCAAGGTCTATCAGATGGATGTCAAATCAGACTTTCTAAATAAAAACTTAGAAGAGGAGGTTTACATAGAGCAGCCTAATGGGTTTTAGCTGAGTGAGGACCTCACTCTTGTGTGCAATTGAAGAAGGCATTGTATGATTTGAAAGAAGCTCCAAGGGCATGGTATTCCAGATTAGACTCTTACTTATGCAAGTTGGATTTTAAGAAAGGCTTAGTGGACAATAATCTCTACATCAGAACTGAAGAAAGCAGTCAACTTGTAGTGGTTGTGTATGTAGATGATATTATCTTTAGGGGTCACAAAGATGAGTTGTACAGAGATTTTACAATGAGGTTGCAAGATGAGTTTGAGATGTCCATGTTGGGTGAACTGTCATTTTTCTTGGGTTTGCAGATTAGTCAGAAGAAGGAAGGTATCTTCATATCTCAGTCCAAGTATGTGAGGGAGATGTTAAAGAGATTCACCATGGAGGATTGCAAGTCAGTTAGTACACCTATGATGATTGGATGTAAGTTGAGCAAGGAAGATAACTCTCCATCAGTTGACCACATCTCGTATAGGTCAATGATTAGAAGCCTATTATATCTGACAACTGTAGGCCTAACATCTTACAAGCTGTGTGCATGGTAGCTAAATTCCAAGCAGGACCAAAAGAGACACACGTGGCGGTAGTGAAAAGAATTTTCAGATATCTGAAAGGGACTAGTGAGTTTGGGTTATGGTATCCGAAGATCAAGAACTTCAGTTTGTCAACTTTTTCAGATGTAGATTGGGCTAGATGTGTGGATGACAGGAAGAGTACCAGTGGTGGTGCATTCTATTTAGGGAGTAGCTTGGTGGCATGGCACAGTAAGAAGCAAGAGTTAGTTTCTCTTTCAACTGTAGAGACATAATACATTATAGCTACATATTGTTGTACACAAGTGTTGTGGATGAAGCAGATGTTGAAGGATTTGAGTGTGGAGGTTGAGCAAGCAGTGCCACTATATTGTGACAATACTAGTGCTATCAACATCTCCAATAACCCAATGATGCATTCTAGAACGAAGCACATTACTATCCAATATCATTTCTTAAGAGACAAGGTGATGGAAGGTGAAGTAAGGATAGAGTTTGTTTCCACAATAAAGCAAGTGGCTGATATCTTTACCAAATCACTTTCCAAAGATCAACTTGAGTTCCTCAGACAAAACTGGGAGTGGTGGTTCTTTCCAAGCACTAGGGGCATTGGGAGAGGGGGAGCAAGTTGCTTGATGTTGCTATCCCCATATTGGACTCAGGGGGAGTCCATTGGTTCCACCCTTTGTACTTATTGTCAAAGGGGGAGAGAGTTACTCATTGGAACTTTGGAGTGTATTAGTGATGAGGTGGTTGCCAACAACTCCAAAAGGGGAGATTGTTGGTTTATGGTTGTCCTTGTTGGAAACCCGACCACATGGTAGTGATGACATGGTCAGTTTGGGTGATATAAATCTAAATGATGACATGGTAGTGTCCAGTGTCACTGATGAGATAACAGAGCCGCTTGGTATGCATGGAATGGTTTGATACATCCATAGTATGTGGTGCGGGTTTCTGGGTCAAAACTGGTAAAATTGGTCTATTTACGCTCATGGGCATTTTTGGTAGTGAAAATTACATTTTTGGAAGATCGTTCCTTCATAAAAAATATAGATTGTAATTTATCTAGTCCAGTGCATCTAATTTTGTTGCATTTCGATATAGTATGAAGAAGTTACGGTATTTGTGACAGTAGAGGGCAGTTTTAGCATTGAAGATGAATTTTTTAAAGGAAATGTTCTCCATATAACAATACGACAAAAATCTAGTCTTTCCAACGGTTCTAAATTCATTATGTTCTGATTCCGTATGAGAAAGATGCATCATTGGAAAGGTCTAGGGCATTTTGGTCTTTTTACATGGCTGAGTCAGATGATTGAGTCTTCTGGAAAGTCGTAGAGCATCCAGTTATGGTTCCAACACACTTTGTTTCATCTCGATCGGTATTATATGAAAAAATTATAAGTGTTTCTATAAAGCCGGTTCAAAAATCCAAACAAAAAATTCATCAGTATGCTCTCGGTGTTGGGTCGATTTTTTGAAATTTATTTTTGAAATTTGAAGGGCTTTTATGTAATTTTGAGATTTTGAAGGTCTTAGTTGATAAGGGGTGTTTAGCACTGGAAATATGAAGGCAGGGGCTTATGTGTGTATAAGAGAATCAGGGGGATCCTTAATACACGACTTAGATTGAGCCACGTCGTTCAGATTCAGATCTAACGGCTTGTGTAAGAGCTTGCGTTGAAGATGCTTACCTGAGGCTTCTCATTGGTGGAGTGTATTAGATATGATGGTGTGGCACCTCACCATATTGAGTCTTGATTGTGTGTAGTGCATGTGTATAGAATCTATAAAGAGATTCTCCATATCTTGATCTGAGCCAATCATATCAAATCGGTTTCGATCCAATGGTCAAGATTGATGGAGCTTTATTAAAGTTAGTTGACAGCGTACCGTGAAACTTGCTACACCAACCAATCGACGATCAACAACGCGTCTGACAATGTCAGCGCGTACATAATGATGACATCATCGAGATTCAAAATCTTTGGTTTAGATCTATTATCCCTTGGTTCAATCGGACGGCTCAGATTAAGAGATACCTTTTGATGAGATCTATGGCCAGATCTGCACCTCTATTACGCGTGCCGCCGGTGGAGCCTATGCCACCCCTACAAAGATTCCATTTCAGGCTATCTCATTGCTCTAACTTCTAATGGTCATATCTCCCTCATTTTAGCTCGGATTTGGGTGATTCAAGTTGAAGATTCTTCATCTCTCCGAGATCTACACATCAGAGGGAAGAAATCAAGCAGAGGGGTTGTTGAGGTGTTTAAAAAAATGAGTTGAAGTTCATGGAAGGGTATGGGTTTGAATGAAAGACTTTCATTCTCTTGTACTTCATCCATAGCCCCCATTAGAGGCTTAGGAAGCTACTAGAAACCAAGGCAGCAAGCTCTATTGGTTGTTGCCAAGAGAAAGAAAAATAAAATGGAAGAGAAGAGAAGAAGAGGGAAATAGAGAAGAAGTTTTTCCCTCTCTTTGTGTGTGTCTTGATTGCCTCTTGAGAAAGATTTTCTCAAATCCAATTAATTGAGTTTGATGGTTCTTGTTGATAATACTATTTCCCTATTAGAGCTTTATTTACAAAGAAGACTAGAAGAGAGAGAGAGAGAGAGAGAGAGAGAGAGAGAGAGAGAGGAGTGTGTGTGTTAATGTGAATGCCATTGTTGCTCCATGAAAGTAAAGACAAGGAGAAAAGAAAGAAGAAGAACAAGAACCTAGAATTTGGTTCTTGTGAGTTGCTTCAAGAAACCCAAGTACCAATCGGGGTTGAAGCATTGGTGGCACCGAGACAACATGGTTATGGTTTGCATCAAGTGGAGATCGACATTATTGCATCTCTGATAGTTACTCATTGTCAAGGTAGCCTCACTTTTGCCAAATTTTCATTATTATAAATCATTTTAGGCAAGATGTTTGATAAAATACCTAAGTGATAATTGTAGTCTATTTGGGGGAAAATTTGTATGTATGAGTGCTTCACTATAGGGCATTGTTATAAGCCCAACTTTATTTTTTTTTTTTGGTGTTCAGTGGGTGATAGACACAAGGGCTATATGTTCCTTGGTAGTTACAACTACCTAAACCTATTTTCCGTGGGTGCGGCCTCTTATATCATTATGAGAAAACTAGGACGAAGACCTAGCCATTGTACATCATTGGTGGAAACTGAAAATCTGTTCCCTTGGCTGTGGGTACAGTCATAATTAGTATTAACTAAATGCTGAGCCCAACAGTGGGCATTACTCCGTGCATGTAGGCAACTGGCCAAAGCATATATTTCTTATGTTATGGATGTGTATGCTCGTATTTGTATTGTGGATTGGAGTGCTTGGCTGTAGAATGGGTGTGTACATCTGGTAGATCTGACCACTTGGTGGTGCAGTATGGATGTGCATACGACTGTGTATATATGTGACAGTGATTACCGTGTGAGGTTTATGAGACAGATATAGGTAGTAATACAGGTTATGTGAGTAAGTTCCGTAAAACAGTAAGAATGGTCAGTAGTATACATAGCAGCTCTGGGCAGCATCAGTAGACTGCTAAAAAATAGTGATTGTCACATCAAGGGTACAGCTAAAAAATGAAAAAATATTTGGCACACTGATTCACCCCACTTTCAGTGTCATTCGGGACCCAACACTATCTAAATTCAACATGCTTCATCAATGGGGATGAGGAATTGATGCAAAATAAATTAGCAAATGGAAAAATGGTTTCTGTGGGGGGGTGTGAGGGAAGCGGTCAGAAACGATGAGATCTCTCTCTTCTCCCCTTTTTGGGGGTGGGGGAGGGGGAAAGGACTTGCATTGATTCCATCCTCTCTCCTCTCTTTCTCTTTCATGAGGGAGGGGTGTGTCATGTGTGCTTACCCTATGGGTCTTGCACCGTCGTATCGTCCCTCGGAGATACGTGGAGCCCTATTTTACAAGAGTGTAGAGTTTATCATTCGAGATGGGGATTTGATGATGGTCCAATACAGGGATCGAGATCATGCAAAAGGGTTTGGAGTCGTCACCTAGGATTATGGGCCTAGGACCTGGGGATGGACCCAATTCCTAAGAAGAGGGCCTGAAAGTTGGTTTGATCTAGAGATTTAGGGTAAGTGTTAGGTTATAGAGTTGGGAAAGTGTTAGGCACCCAATCTACCCGGTTCAACTGGTCTTCCTACTAGATGCTTAAGAACGAACATATTCTATAATTATTCCTATTCCGGATGCATGGCTAAGTTATCACACATATATACATTGACTGAATTTAAATAACTATGTACACGAAAATAAGGTCTATATAAAGTCTACATTTGCGCTAATTCTATTGAGAAATTATACCTAAGCTTGACCCATGTTTTGGGTCAAGAGGGGTGGATCCCTTGGTTGATGTTAGTACGAACTTTCTTGTGGATTCTCTCGGATCAAGGGAAGATGGTCTTGACCTCCAACTTTCTTTCTCGAGAGATATGCTGAATGTGATGATATTTGGATAGAGTTTCAGTTGGAACGGTTACTTTTGGATTTTGGCTGAGGTGGCACTCTGGCAGAGCTTCCGCTGGGGATAGGCTATGAGAGGGCTAGACTGAGGTGCCACTCCTATAGAACTTCCACTGGGGATAGGCTATGGGAGGGCTAGGCTGAGATGGCACTCCGACAGAGCTTCTGCTGGGGATGGGCTGAAACCTAAATGGTTGAGGAACTTCGAAGGCCCGAAGAATACTTTGAAGATTCGAAGGAATCTTGCGAAGATCTCTCCATAGACTGGATGAACTTAGAAAAGGCAGGTGGGAGAGTAAGGGAAAAATTTTTCTACACAAAAATCTCACTCAAAAAGGCAAAAGATTGAAGAGTTTCGAAGGCCCGAAGAACACTTCAAATCTTATGAAGATCTCTCCAGAGACTTAAAAAACCTCAAGGGGAAAGGGGAGGAGAGAGGGCAGAGCTTCTCTCACTAAGAGGCTTGGAATCTTGTAGTGTATTGGTGTGTTGTTCTTGAAACCAAAGGGAGGGGGTATTTATAGGATTTTCAGACCAATAGGGAAGAGAGAGAAAATTCCTTAATTGATGGTAGTAAAAAGTAATTTTTCTAAACCAATGGGGTGAAAGTAAGAAATTTTGGACCAATGGGGTAGAGGGTAATTTTTCATAGCCAATGGGGTGAAAGGTAAATTTTTTGCACCAATAAGGTAAAAAGATTCATTTTTGGACCAATAGGAGGCCACAGTGTAGGTATGCTAGCGGGGTAGTGTTGGGTACATAGGCTAGCCTGCAGGGGTATGGGTAGGGCTGTAGGGGGCGTAGATGATGGTGTGAGAGGGTGTGCGCAATGGTGCGAGGGGGCACGCACGAGGGTGGAAGGGGGTGCTGGCAGGGCTGCAGGGGCTGCGGGTAGGGCTGTAGGGGGCAAGTGCAGGGGGCATACACATGCGCTAGGGTGCGACGGGGTGAGGCCATGTCTGTAGGGGCACGCACGAGGGTGCAAGGGGGTGTGGGCAGGGCTACAGGGGGCTCGCAATGGTGCATGGAGATGCATACAAGGGTGCAAGGGGGTACAGGCAGGGTTGTAGGGAGCGTGCGGGCTGTGCCTACTATTTAGCTAGCTAGCGCGCTCAGTATGCATGCAGGGCTGGCCTACTGGCTAGCATGTAGGTAGGTGTGCGTGACATGTGCGTGGAAAAATATGATTTTCCAAGGAAGATTGCAAGAGATCCAACAGTCCGATTTTGACGTACCATATATCATCAAAATCGTATTTCTGAGTACTATCCATCTGTATGGTCATCATGACCAGATTCCTTCATATATAAAAATTCAAAATTAGACCCTCTTTTCTCCTGTGCAGGGTTTCTGGGTTTTATAGGTAGGGGATGTTTCTGGGTTCTCTTCGTCAGCCATTATCTCTTGTTGATCAGAAGTAGGAAGTCATGTCCAATATCTGTATTTCATCATAGCCAGAGGGTGTGACAAAATTGGATGTCTACAAAATGTTCCTCTTTAGTCGAGGCCTGTGCCAACGGCCGAAGGGTAAAAAAAAGAACGACTACATTATGTCACCTGAAGCATGTACTGCCATCATTCTGCCATTAATGACGGAGTCGAAAATGCAACAGGTAATACCTCTTAACTACTTTAAAGTTTTAGGACTTAATTAGGCTACCGATTGTAGGAAAGAAATTTGCTACTCTTCCAATCCTGTAAAAGATGTTAGTACCTTGATCTTTGACTTTTCTTAGGCTGGGCTTCCATGTGCCGGCTTAGGGAATTTGATCTCCAGGCCGAGCTTTTCGAACCAATTTGGGCTATCTGGGATTGTCTATTACAAAAACGAAATTTTCTGTTCTTTTAATCTTGCAAAAGATAAAAAATATTTGATTCTTAGATTTTCCTTAGTTGGGCTTCCATGTGCCAGTTTAGGGAATCAATAATGAGATCGGGTCACTTGGAACCGATTCAAAGAGATTGGGCCACCTAGGGCCAGGTAAATACAATTGGGCCACCTGGGGCCGGTTTAATGAAATTGGGCTACCTGGGGCCGGGTCAATGAAATTGGGCTACTTGGAGCTGGGTAAATATAATTGTTTCTTTTCTTGATTTTCCCTTGATTCTTGATCTTTAGTTCTTTGATTTGGAATCTTGACCTTTGCTTCTGATTTGGAATCTTGCTCTTTGCTTTTTATTTGGAATCTTGCTTTTTTCTTTGAATTTTGGAATCGTGCTCTTTGCTTTTGATTTTTACTATGAAAAATTCTTTACCTACCAATAAAATTTTGACTTTTACCTCTCTTTTCCTTGTGATATAATTTTCACCTACCACATGAATTTGAATTTTACATACCCTTTGATTTTTACCCTCCACTTCCATATAATATAATTTTCATCTACCACAAAAATAATTTTGAACTTGGTATTTGGTGGTCAGGATTTTTGATTTGTACCTTGGAATTGGAATCTATTTTTTTTTTATAGAAAACAAATTTTTTACCCATAAAATGGTCTGCCCCCTTTATTTATCCCTCATTCTGACTTTTCTGAGTTGGGAACGATTTGTGAGTGAGTGAGTTCAGGTTTTGGAATCTTCTTGAAGATCTAAACCCTTTTTGTATTTTCTCGAGTTTCTTTAAATTTTTTCGAAGTTCTTCATCTTTCTCTTGAAGATCTTCATCTTTCTCTTGAAGATCTTCATAGTTCTTGAGGATTGTGTCCTTTGGGGAATTTGACATATTTTTGGGCTTTTGTACAAATTGGGGAACTTCTTAGGGTTTGTTGTGATTTTGAAAAATATAGCTGAAAGAAGAAAGAGAAAGACTTATAGAGAAGTCCAACTGGGTGGTTGTAGAAATTCTTCTCAAAGGGATGGGGGCCTTGTAGATTGGTACTCTGGACAGATTGTCCATAACACTCAGAACCACATCTGCAACTCAGTATGGGGCTCTAGGGTAAGTCTTTACATTTCATTCATTGTTTGCTCATTCATCATTATTTTTTATTTTATTGTTATTATTTTTATATTTTCATTTATCATTTTTATGGTTACCTTCTTGATTAGCCTGAAGGGGGGGGGACTACCAACCTTGGCCTTGTATGGCCATCCGAACATGGTTCGAGCATGGTACAAGATACTTCCCCACAGAGTAAAGGAGATGGTTGACTCATCTTGCCTGAGTTGATTAGATTTCACAGAGACTAGGAAGTTCAGTCCGGCATTGTTAGGGACTCTGATGGAGCAATGGTGGCTGAGTACCCACTCCTTTCATCTTCCCACTGGCGAGATTACCATCACGTCCCTATGCTATTATGCCTTGATAGGAATACTATTTGGGGGGAGACCCTTGACCCTTCTTGAGATTCTGATAGTCAGGGAGTCTTCTAATTTGACAGACATTGACATTACAGCCAATCAGACACATATCCGCCTTAGCGAGATCAGTGCACGTTGGTGGAGAACTGGCCTGGGGGTAAACCCTGGTAACATTGCACAGGTGACCCACTCTTTCCTTTTGTTTGCTGTGGGTCAGTGTCTCTTCAGTGATCTCCGAGGAGGGGTGGATATTCGCTTGGTAGCCTTCTTCCAGAATCTTCGGGAGATAGACTCTTGGGATTAGGGTAGGGCTTCCTATGCATACCTCTTGTGGACCTTAGACCTATTATCTTATGGAGACTGAGGTCTCAAGGGTGTGGGCTACATCCTCTAGGTAATTTTTCATCCGTTTACTCATTTCTCTTCATCTAGTTGCATTTCCTTACTGTCTTTTGCTGTACTTGCTTCTTCTTGGATTTGTAGGTCACTTGGAGGCCGTTCCAACCTCTCTCCCAAACCCTGATGAAGTTGGTTTGGCTAGATACCTATCTGAGAATTAGGTCCTGTTTAGGGGCATATGGGGCCATGCCTAGTACTTAGGAGAGAGAGTTGTACCCCAGTGGTCTGATTTTGAGACACGCCTCTCTCCTTGTCTCCCTCCTCCCACCATGCATTATCCGGAGTGTTTTCCTGCTGACCAGATTGAGTGCTTAGCTAATGGAGTCTGGGATGATTCTTTCCTTGATCATGATGGGGACTACAAAGCCTTTTTTAAGGAGGAGACAATATGCACCCCTCTTAACCCTGATGGTCTAGTGGTATGTTGCCCTTTCTTGAGTATTTCCTTCATGCTTCAATTTATTTTTTGCCTTGGTCTTGACGGATGTTCTTTCAGGGGAGAACACAACATGTAGATCTTTCTACAGTTCAGTCACACGTCTGTGCTATTGGCCCATCGCAAACTAGACCCTCTACTAGTGTGGGTGGGTCTCTCAGGATAGCCACCATCCCCTTCCATGGCTTCCTAGGTTGGTGCTACCCCAACGTAGCCAATCCTAGGCTCCCTCATCTCTTAGAGCGGAGAACAGATGTAGATGCTTCCCTCAGGCTGCCCATTCCTTATGACTATGTAAGTATCTGACCATCCCTTAATTGGCTTTCGACCTCCTTTGACTGATATGCTCTTCCTCAGGTGTCTCCGATAGTCTATTCTGAGATCAGGAGGATGCATCATAGCTTGTGTGAGGTGATGGTCATCAAGGTATTTTCTACATTTCTTTCTTTTTCTTTCATTATTCTTCTTCTTGATTCTCTCCTGTACTTCTCAGGACAGAAGGATTGTCACCTTGGAAAGCCAAGTCAGCTCATACCAACATGAGAATGCCCAACAGCATGCACTAATTCAGGATTTGACCTGGAGTCTGGAGAGTACAGGATTGGCATCCCCAAGCTCCTGGGCATTTCATGAGGGTGATTCAGAGTATGGTTCAGATGATAACTTTGCTTCTTAGGGACATGTTCTTCTAGTTCCTGTAAGTAAAAACGTATGTATATATTTTTTCTTTTTTTTTCCCCTTCCCTTGTTTGTTCCTTCTTTCATTGGCATTTGATTTTTTTATGAATGAGGATTTATTGATGTTATGAAGCCAATTTTATATATGAAATTTGAATTTTTAGGCACGATCCATTCCACAGCTCAAGTTTCCATTAGAATAATTGGAATGACACGAAAATCCAAATAATATACTACTTTACTACCAAGTTCCAATACATAGAATGAACATAACTTTTCTACCATAAACAAGATAGGTAGGTAACAAGGTTAAGAGATAGTTCTTGAGGTGGGTAAAAGTTCACCAACTCTCCTGGGTCCTCTTCTTTCAATCCATACTGTTGGATGATGTAGATAGGCAAGTAAAAGGATGTGTGAGTCAATCCCATCAACCTGACGTAATTGTGTCCAGGGGTCCTCATTAAAAAATCTCTGTGCGGCCACCTTGGGAATCTCCATGTAATATCCTATGCAGTCCTTTCTTGCAGGTACTTCTTCCAATCAATGATAAGGTTAAATTCCAGAACTTCCTTCTTATCTTAGTAGCAAAAAACTCCTAGTTGGCACTCTACTAATGGCTTAGTCAACTTCAGTTTCTCGAGGAGCCAAAATCTGAAAAATAGTAAAACTTCTTTGATAATGATCTAGTCCGAATCTATGGCTATGGCTCATGTCATCCAATCCCTTGAGTGTTTCTGCAAGAACTATGGGGATGATGTTGCCTCATTTCTTCAACTGCTTGACTACTTTAATCAGAACGAGTGGTACACCACGTCTGGGAGTTCAGAGAACATACCGAGCTATCATGCAAAGTAGATAAGCATCATATGATCTCTATTGTTGGATTCCTCCCAATGATAGATATTGAGCGAAGATTTGGTCTACCTTTAGAATATCAATGTTCCCATATTTAACGAATTGCTTTACTTCCTCCTCATTCCATCCAAAGAAATCCTGAATTTCCTCTGAGTAATCTTTCTTCAAAGATGGTTGGATTAACTTGCCTTTGGGTGGAGATAACATGCACACTCGGAATTCTTTGAGAGTTGGGAAGATCTCAACTAATCCGAATCGAAACACATGCAGGTTAGCATCCCAATTTTGAGGCACTTACCAAAGCAATTGGTGATGTAATTTTACACACCCGATCCGACCGAGCATTGACACATTCATTGATTCCAGCAGTCCTGGTGCCCTCATGTTTATGTTCAATGTCCATTTTCTCAATATTTCATCCAACGAGCCCATACCTTTTCTTGCAACCATCACAAACAAAAGGAGATGTAATGATTTTTTAAAGCATTACTCATTAACTACTGACACAACCAAACCTTTAGCACTGTTATCAAATTCCCTCTCTCTTTTTCTTTTTTTTTTTTATTGATAAAATATGGGGAATAAACTGGCCTTGATACAGTGGTGTCGGGCGGCGATTCTCTTTTGGGGGATGAAATCCTGGATAAGAGTTTGATGGAACATAGGTGAATGACAGATACCTAATGGCCTTGTATGCCAGGTGACGATTCTTGGGGGACACAAACTATGATGATCTTTAAGATACTTCAATTATAAATTAAGAAACTAATTTATTGCCTTTAAATGGTTGAGACTGCACTTGCACATGTCAAGTTGCCTACGTATCCCTCAAGAGGAATCAAGTTTGATGTAGTTCGGGCTATTCACCCCTTTAGACATAGTACTTCTTGAGTTGATCCATGTCGACCAGTCCAGATACTTCTTCGATATTGTGATCTATGAGTTTCACATCTTTTCCTAGTAGAATTTCTTTGATAGTGAACGGGTCACTCCAGTTGGGCCTAAATTTCCCTCTTAGGTCATGAATTGGAGCTCTTTTTTCTTAAAGAACGAGTTCACCCTCTTCTATCTGACGGGACTTCGTATTCTTATTAAAGGCCCTTGCCATTCTCAGTTGATATTTCTTCAGATTATCCATGGCTTTCATAGGCCTTTCATTGTGGAAATTGAGCTCGTTGCATCTGGCCTTCATCCATTCTCCTTCAGGTAATTGATGATCAAGAAGCACCCTTAGGGATGGTACTAGGATTTTCACAGGTAGAACCACCTTTACCTTATATATCAAAGAAAAAGAGATTACCCCTGTCGAGGATCATATAGAAATTCGATATGCCCACAAAGCAAGTGGTAAATTATTTACCCAATCCTTATGTGTTTCAGCCATTTTCTGTAGGATTACCTTGATGTTCTTGTTAACTGCTTCTACTGCCCCATTGGTCTGTAGCATGTAAGTGGTAAAGCGATGTCTTCTGATACCAAATTTCATACAGATTTTATCGGTTTTACCCCCGAAATGAGATTCCTGATCCGATATCAACTTTTGAGGTACTCTATATCGGCAAATGATATTTTCTTGGATGAATTTTGCTACCTTAGTAGACATGAGAACCACATATGACTGAGCTTCTACCCACTTGGTGAAATAATCAATGGCTACTAAGATGAATTCATGGCCATTAGAGGCTTTGGGGTTGACTTTCCCTATGATATTAATGCCCCAAGTGGAGAATGGTCAAGGAGAACTGAGTGAATGCAACTCTGTTGGTGGGATATGTATGATGTTGGAAAATATTTGACACTTGTGACATTTCTTGACAAAACTCTCGCAGTTTGCTCCCATTGTGTTCCAATAGTATCCCAACCTGAGAATATTCTTAGCTAGCATCTTGGCATTCATATGGGATCCACAGAGGCCTTGATGAATTTCCTCCATGATGGTTGTCGCTTACTCCTCATCTACACACAATAATTGTATTCCTTCATAGGATCTCTTGTATAACAAATCCTCTTAAAGAATAAATTGGGTGGTATATCTCCTTAGAAACTTCTTTTCTCTATCAGTCGCTTCAATCGGGCATTTCCTTTCTCTGATGAAATCTACTATGTGAGTAAACCAAGACCGACCATCGACAGTGAGAGAGTTCATTGAATTTTGATAAATGAGCTTGCTTCTTTATTCTACTAAGAATGGTTACACCCTAGCCATAGGGTTGCACTCTACCATGGAAGCCAAAGTTGTAAGGGCATCAACATACCTGTTATCTCTGTGGAAGTATTCGAACGAGATCTTCTCAAAGTGTTCAATCACCTCTTTTAGATGTTCTTGATACGGCTTCAACTTTTCATCTTTGGTCGTCCATGTTACTTGCATCTAACAAATGACACCTTGATCCTCTTTACTCCAATAGTCAGGGCAGTTTTAAGGCCCAAAGCACAAGCATCATATTTAGAAATATTATTGGTATAGGAGAAATCAAGGCGGAATGATGAAGGTAAGTGAAGGCCGTCAGGAGTGACAAGTAATATTCCCGCACCACACCCCTTTTAATTAGCTGCTCCATCAAAGAATAACTGTCATTCATTAGTTGTGTCTTTTTTCTCTATTGCTATGATTTCTTCATCGGGAAAGGCATCATCCAGGGGTCTTCCATCCTCTGTGGGGTGTGCAACCAAATGATCTGCTATAGCTTGCCCCTTGATAAACTTCTGAGTAACATAGGTGATATCAAACTCTGACAAAAAAAGTAGCCAACGAGCCATCCTTCCTATTAGAGCTGGTTTCTCGAAGAGATATTTGATTTGATTCATCCTTGAGATCAAATGCACTTGATAGGACACCATTTAATATCGCAACCTTTTCGTTTCCCAAATTAATACAGCATGAGTTATTTCTAAAGATGTGTACAGTGTCTCATATTCCAGGAACTTCTTACTGTGGTAATATATGGCATGCTCTGCCCCTTTTTCTACCTCTTTTTGTGCTAGCAACGAGCCCATAGAATATTCTCCCACGGATAAGTACAATAAAAGTGGTTCTTCTTCCACTGGTTGTATCAATATGGATAGGTTCATGAGGTATCCTTTGATCTTATCAAAAGCTTGTTGGCATTGGTCATTCCATTCCATGGGCTGATCCTTCTTCAGCATCTTGAAAATTGGTTCACAGGTTGTAGTCAACTAAGCTATGAATCTGCTAATATACTGGATGTGACCCAAAAATCTTCATATTTGCTTCTCAGTTCGAGGTGTGGGCATCTCCAAAATTGCCTTAATCTTGATAAGGTCAACTTCAATTCCTCTTTCACTCATCAAGAAACCTAACATCTTTCCTACTATTGCCTCGAATACACACTTCTGAGGATTCAACTTTAGCCGATACTTCTTGATCCTTTCAAAGAATCGCCTTAGCGTGGGAATATGCCCCTGTAGATCTTTTGACTTTACTATAATGTCATCCACATAGACTTCCACATATTTGTTCATCATGTCACGCAATATGGCCGTAGTTGCTCTCTGATAAGTTTTCCCGACATTCTTTAGCCCAAAAGGCATCATCTTGTAGCAATAGATTCCCCATGGAGTGATGAAGGTTGTTTTCTCACGATCCTCCAGGTGCATGCTTACTTAGTTGTGTCCTGAGAATCCATAACAAGGAGGCATGCCCTGTCGTGTTGTCAACCAATTCATCAATGTGAGGTATGGGAAGTCATCTTTAGGGCTTACCTTGTTAAGATCTTGGAAGTCTACACACATTCGTACCTTGCCATATTTCTTTGGTATTGATAAAATGTTGGCCAACCATTGGGGGTACTTCACCACTTGTAGGAACGCTGCGTTCCACTGCTTCAAAACTTATTCTCTGATCTTTTCATTCCATTTCGGATGCATTCTTCGGAGTTTCTGCTTTACCGGCTTTGCCCCAGGATAGGTTGGCAAGCGGTGTTGCACGATGTCAGAGTATATACCAGGCATATCCTCATATGACCAAGCAAAGACTTCGGTGAATTCCTTCAGAAGATAAATCATCTGTTCTGCTTCTTCGTCGTCAAGGGTAGTGCCAATTTTTATCTCTCGAAGGCATTGGTCGGTTCCCAAATTAATAACCCGAGTATCCTCACGGATGGGTTGGGTTTTTTTTGGTTTACATTATTTTTTTAACTCTTGATATTTGTTAAAATCATCATCAGAAAAATGAGGCAAGATATACTCAGAATCAGAAATTTATGTTTAATGGGGTTGCCACATCAGCCCCAATTTCCTCTTCAACTTATCATCCACCAACAACATCCCACTTCTCCTCTCCAGAGGCCTGCCCACAACCAACCCAATCTTTTGCATATCTCCAAGCCCACCTTAACCAACGGCCTGACCTACCACATTTCTCATCCTGCACAATATTTGGCCCGACCTAATTTCCACTTCAATTGCAAAATACCGACCCCACCCATATATTAGTCCCTCCAACCCACTATACTATGGCTGAACCTCTTCAATACACCATTCTCCCATCTTTCCAACCACCTAATCAACCCATATTCTATACTGAACACACCACATCCTCCTATGGCTAATCCTTACCACACCCCATTATCCCTCCCCCTACCCCCAATACGGTCACCCCTTGCCTCTCCAACTCCATCCTCCAACCTAACCCTCCCATTACTAAAACATATGCCAAAATCAACAGAGCTCGGAAAACAAAAACAAAACCTGAGCCTGCTACGGAGTCAGACTCATCCAATCAGCAATCTGATTTTTTTACTGCAAGGCCCCATAGTGGCTGGGAAGTATAAGTCCCATGGGTCATCATGAAAGTTTTAAGTTGGAATTTTCAAGGGTTGGGGAGCCACATTACAATTCGCTCTCTGCAAAACCTCCCCTTAAGTGACCGCTTGGATGTGTATTTTATTATGGGAACTTGATGTACTTCTACCAAGCTTAATCAATTATGCAAGAAATTGAATGTGTTTTCTTATTTTTTTCTATGGATCCCATTGGTCCTGGTGGATGCTTGGCCATTTTATGGAACCCAAACGTCCATGTAGATATATCTTTAGATAATATAGTGAATGGTATTATTATGGCTAATCAAGAATACCCTTTCTAACTCTTGTGTTTGCGGGGACCCCATTCGTGCCTATAGGAAAGCTGTACGAGATAAATTAACTCAGATTGGGAATGACCGTGATGGTGATTGGCTTTGTATTGGCAATTTCAATTCCCATCTAGGATGGCATGAAAATAAGGTGGGAACTCTAGGGTTACTCTTGATTGTTAAAGCTTCCAAAATATGATCAATAATTGCAGATTTATGGACCTAGGAGCCAAAGGCCCTCGTTTCACATGGAGCAATAAACGAGTTGGGCCCCACAAAATTAAGATCAGACTTTGACCGGCCCTCTCAACAAAGCATGGAGGAGGAGATTCGAGAAGGTTGTTGTCTTTATACGCCCTGCAATTGGGGTCTGATCACAAACCGCTTGCAGTTGACTCAATGGGAGGTAAGATGGAAGTCTCAAAACCTTTCCGCTTTGAAGCGATGTGGTTCCACCATCCTCATTGCAAGGTCGCAGCTTCCAAAGCTTGGAAAATTATATTCCATGGTTCTATTGCTGATCAACTTCATCAAAATATGGGTAATTGTAAGAAGGTTTCTAAGAAATGGAACTATGAAGTCTTTGGGCATGTTGAATCAAAAACAAGAAATCTTAGGGAGGAACTTAAGAAGAGCTTTAGCAATAAAAATCTCGGGTGGAGTCATTGAAAAGTGGAGACCTCAACACCGGATTTTTCCATGCCACAACTAGTCAGTGACGTCAGCTAAGAAAATTCTTAAATTGACGTAGGGGAAAAAATTTGGCTGCTATCCGAATTGTAGCTATATAGCCAAGTAGCTGCAAATCCCTATTGGCACCCAAAGAAATGGAATATTCACTTCCCCTTAGGGTTCACAAATACCCTCTAAGGTTATAGTATTTTCCAAAATTCCCTTTTAGATTCCATTTTTTTGGCTGCCACAGGGGTTGCAACTACTTGGCTGCAACCAGGGCAGCAGCTAAATTTCGTCCCATTACAGAGGAATAGACGCCTACAGAATCGGAGGTATTCAACTTATTGCATGATCATTTTAATGATTCCGTTTCCACGGCTGTCATAATGCCTTACAACATGTCATCTCCTTAGTAACCCCAGTTGTTCCTAAAAACGATTAACATTATGTTGTGTATTAAACCATCTTTAGATGATTTTTGTCAAGCTTGTTCTCCATGGGCCCTCTAAAATCTGCCAGACCTGGGTTACCCCCAACATTCTTTTAAAAATACTGGGGCCTTATTTATGCTGACCTCCATAGTTTTGTTTTTGAGTTCTTTAGAATAGGTATCATGCGTAAGGAGCTTAGCAACACCTTGATTTGCCTCATCTCAAATATTCCACCTTCTGAACCTACAAAGCATTTCAGGAAAATTAGTTTGTGTGGGGTGGCCTTCAAGATTATCACAAAAATAATAGCCAACTGTCTACATGGAGCTCTGAATCAGATTATATCCCCCAACCAGTCAGCTTTTATTTCTTCCCGGTTGATCTCGGATAATATGTTGATGATCCATAAGTTGTTCCATTACATCAAGAGAAAGAAGAAAGGCCAAAAAAATTTCTTTCTATTAAGCTGGATATGAAGAAGGGAGTTTGACCACTTGGAGTGGACTTTTATTGAGAATATGCTTCTCAAATTTGGTTTCCATCCCTAATGGGTTTCTCTAGTCATGGCTTGCATCAAATCTGCTAGCTACAGTCTCCTTGTTAATGGTTCAGTGCGTGGCTCAATTGCTCCATCTCGCGGCATTAGGAAAGGAGATCCTCTCTCCCCAACTATTTTCATATTATGCGCACAAGCCTTTTCTACTTAATTTTTTTTGAGGAGCTGCATCTTGTTAAAGGCATTAAGGTTCATAATAAAGCCTATTCCATCTCCCACTTAATGTTTACTGATGACTATCTCCTATTTTCACAATTAAAACTGGAAGAAAGTTTGTAACTTAAAAGCATGTCTTGAGCTCTATTGTCATGTGAGCGGTCAAGTTATCAATTTGGAGAAAATCCAGTTTAACAATCAGTGCAAATTCTCATAACAGGTTTAAGAGGTGGTTCTCTAGAGTTTTGAAGGTTCCTTATGGAGATGGACCGTCTAAATATTGTGGCCTCCCAACAGATTTCGACATCTCTAAAGATCACGTTTTCAAGGACATCAATGACAAGACCTCAAAAAAATTCCAAAGTTGGAAGCACCACCAGTTATCTCATGTAGGTCTTGAAGTCATCTAAATTTGGTCACATTTTCAGTTTCCAACTATGCTTGCTCACACTTCAAGCTCCCCAATTCCATTCATAACAATCTGAGAAAGATGGCTACTTTTGGGGAGATACTTACAGTTGGACAAAGATTCATTGGATTTTATGGGCTACATTATGTCAATCAAAAGAAAAAGGTCGTCTTGGTTTCAGGGATATGACCCTTCATAACTCCTCCCTTCTTGCTAAAGTTGCTGGGCATCTATGGAGTAATCCTGATTCTTATTAGGCTAGCTTCAGTAAGAGAATTTACTTCCAGTTCTTTTAAGCCCCTTTGGGTCATCAACCCTCTTGGGCTTGGCGCAACATCATTGAAGGAAGGAAAGTCTTAATAAATGGTCTCATCTAGAAAGTGGAAACCTGAGAAGGTATTAGAATTTGAGAGGAAAAATGGGTGCCATCACTAAAGGACTTCAAGATCCAACACCCCAAACCAGAAGGTTGTTCCCTTTCATTGATATCGGATCATAACAATTAGGTATGGAATTGGGAACTTATTTATTGATACTTTTCATCAATCTGATGCTCAAGAACTTTTAAAAATTCAGCTGATTCTATTTTCTACATATGATGTTACACCTATGCCCTAACTCGATAAAATTTAAACTTTTGTGATTGGTCTTGGGCTGGAGGTAGAGAGTACCAACAAGTTCTGGCTCGCGGCAGCTCACTTCCATAGAGGGAGGAATGACCCTACTTGCCCATGAATCTTGTGCCTATCAAACTGAAGGGAATTCAAACCTTCCGAACCTAAGCGGTAAGTGATCTAGCACCTCCCCACTCGAATCCTAACACGTAGTTGGAATTTCAGAAGACCTTGTACGCATCCTAAGGCAACCCCCTAGTGAATAACCACAAGTGGAAAAAAGGTTGTCAAAACACATCACTGATGTGGCCATCGAAAACAGCTGGGTTGAATCTAGTGACCTCAATCTGGTGGTCCTTGTCGTGGTGAAATGGCTTTGATGCCCATTGGTCCAGCTACTCGCATCGTGACTGACTCTGACTAATCTCTCACACTACCTTGCGCCCTTCTCCATTACTTGTACACCCTATGAGTTTGAGGAGGTAGACCTGTGTGTCCCGAACAACAACTTTATTTACTTGAGTCATGGATAGGTGCCCAATCAAACACCTTACTTACTATATGTAAGAGAAGTGAGTTCATTTCTCACTTCTCATTTGCCAAAACGTGGAAGAGGGAGAGAAGAGAGGAGAAAGGAAGAAGGAGAAGAAGAAGGAGAAGAAGAAGAAAAAGAAGGAGACGAAGAAGGAAGAGAAAGTGAGCGAGCTCCCGGCTTCAAGCGTGCTTGCTCGTTGCCACCAAGGGTAGGTGCTACCTCCCCCCATAACCTTTTTTCCCTTCTAAATTTGAGCAAGATAGGGAATCACCGAGTTGAAGGGGTGATCCTAGGCCCCAGTGCTTCCTGGAGGTCGGGATAGTGTGCATTGTACTCCCCTGTGTGTTTGTTGAGCTCAAACCAAGCCGATCGAACTCCAAAAATATTTTTCACCAAATAGGGAGTTAGGGTTTCGATCATTGTATCTCCTAAATGGCTTGGTGGAAATGTGATTTTTTCGACTTAAATGAGAGGTAGGAATACCCCCTACAACTCCACAGAATAAATCCCAACGATCGGGCCCTAACCGGCACACCCCTAAAAAGGTGGCACAAATCTGGGTTTACCACCAGAATCAGCCACCAGAAATAGATAGGGTGAATCGGGTGACTTATTTTCGGTGAACAGGGAGCTCTTGCCCAAGCCACCAGAAATAACAAACCTGTTTTCAGTGATTCAAGTCTTGTTTCTGGTGACCCATCTTGGACTGTCGAAAGTGACTATTTTTTGGCCTTCTAGGGCAAACCTTATGGATCCCCCTTCGGTGTTTTCGACACTCGTTGATGCCCGTTTACGCTTGTACCTAGGATAGAGATAAGCATAGAACAATGAGACCTAGTGTGGTTTGATATCAGGTTTGTAACTTGGGATTTCACTTGTCCGACCTAAAGACGAGGTGAATGGTGGTTTGACTTATTTTTTGGAGTTTTCAATATTTTGGAACTGGATACATGTTATAGCAATCTTGTGTAGATGTTTTAACTGCTTGAATGATTTATGTGAATTGTATGTATTTGAATTGAACAATATATATGAATGAACTGTATATATGTTGTGGAATGGGTGATGGGATCCGGTGTGGCCGAGGTGGTTTCAGTACCGTGATCACCGTGTGGATGACTATATCATGCATTGGATGACTATATCATGCATTGGGTATGATTCACATACCATGCATGTATCATTATGCAAGGCATGTAGTATATTGTGGTTATGTTACATTCCCTATGCTACGTCCCCTTTTCAATAGGGATAAAGTGTTGGATAACCCAATGATGGTATGTTCGATGAATCTTTTCAAAATGCCACTTTTGCGGAACGATGTGATTCCTGTCGGAGGTGAAAACTAGTCCGATATGGCCAATGGTAATCTTGGTGTTGTGACTTCCAAGAGGGGTGATGAACACATTTATATGTGAAATCTAATGTAGTAAAACATACATTTTACATATTTAGAATGGAGCTACCTTTGGTTTTACTCTCTTTTTGCAGGTTTTATAGTTTCAAGGCCTTAAGGACTATCGGGTGCTATAGCTCGAATTTTACACATAAAGAGGTCCTATTTCTTTCCATAGTTACGAAGAGGGAAAAATTCTAAGCAAGATGAACATGCTCAATTGCAAGAACACATTCGTTTGGTCAACCGTATAAGTAATTATTCTTTTCGGGCCAGAAAAAGAATAATGGATCAGAACTGAACCGAGATGCAGAACCAACCCATCTGCAGTTGTCCCAAGGATACAAAGAATATTCTAAATGCCAACAAGGATCGATGGACCACATCCTTAAGTTACTGAAGATTCGTTTTTGGTAACAATAACTACCTAGCGTAGTTGGTGAGTTGTGGTGTGCAAAATCCCTTTCTTATTAGGAGGTCTCAAGTTCGAACCTCTTAATTGCCATTTTGTTGAGGTTTTTCTTATGCAAGAGGAGAGAGAAATAAGGAAATAAAGAGAAAAATAGAAAAAAGGGAGAAAAAATAGAAAAGGGAAAAAAAGGAAAAAAATAATTAAAAAAATTTTCCAAGATGCTTCCCACGTTTGAAGAAGAGAGAAAAAATAATAAAAAAAGAAAAAAAAAAGGAAGAAAAATTGTTGGAGATTCCCTACTTCCTACAATTCTCTATTTTCTCTCTCCTCCACCTCATCAACAAGATAAAAAAAAATTGAAAAAATATTTTTTTTTATAAGTTAAAATCGTTAGTTTCCGTCCCCCATTCTTTATGTAATAGAATTAATACAAGGGGAGGATGCACTTCATTCTTCCTCTAGGGTTTTTTCTTAGTTGCTCTATCTCTTTCTCTAATTTTCTCTTTCTCTAGCTTTAGTTCTAGGTTTATGCTTTAAACATTTTTGTAAGTTCTTTTTATTCAATTAATGCAAGCACTTTTGTTTTTGATTCAGTCTTTTATTTTTATTGTTTAAAGCAATTGAAATTGTAATTTTCAAGTTCTAGCTCTAGGCTTTGTTCTAGGTGGCAAGAACAAGATATGAAGTATGTCTTTCAAGTTCAATTTTTTTTTTTTTTTAGATTTGTTTTCTCTAGCACTAGAAATTTCAGATTTGGTTTATTCCAGATCTAGTTTTAGTACTAGTAGTATCTCAAATAGATCAAGTTTTCAGTTTAAGAGTTGAAGTTTAAGTAAGTAGGCTCCTTCAGTAGTCCTCTCTCCCCCCCCCTCTCATTCCCTCTTCTGACTACCCTTTCTTTCTTAATTTAGGATTTTAATTTCAGTCGTTACATTATTGCTATCCCTTTTCCCCAAGGATCATGGCTAGTGTATGTTTTGGCTTTGCCCCTCCTAGCCATAGAACCATCATTTTATTTTTTTTATTTTAATTATCTCTCTTTCCCTAAAGCCAAGTAGAGTAACCCTTATAAGAGTGACTCTCTAGTTAAGTAGAGAAGCTCATATTATGATGCATCCCTCGGGCTAAGTAGAGAAACCTACTTGTGAGTCTATCTCTAGCTTTATCCCTTTTTTTTTACTTTATTTTTATTTCAATATTTTTTTCCTTCATTGCTTTTTAATTGCGTGGGGTGTTTATTTTTAACTATTTATTTATTTAATTTTCATTGCGTGGCTTACGTATTTAAATTCTTAGATGATGAATGGTTAGGACGTTATTTTAGATATATATGTTTAGGACGGTAATTAAGATTAGATCACAACCATTAATCGGTTCACTTTCACATTATTAAAAAAGTAAAAAAATAAAGTGGCTGCTCTCCCTATGTTCAACCCGTAGCTACACTGATCCGTACGCTTGTGGTTACATTTTAAAATCTCAAACAAGTTTTTGGCGCCATTGCCGGGGAGATAGTTTTATGTTATTTTTTGTTTTCTTTTGATAAATCGGAGTGCTTTGTTTGCTTTTTTTTTGTTTTTCATTTTCTTTTATTGAATTCCTGAGAAGAACTTGTAATAATAGTTGTATCGGTGGAGATTGCCATGCCTCACAGTATGATAAAGACAGGTTTCTTCTTGTAGTAGTACCTCAGGAATTGACCTAAGCAACTCCGGATCCCTACCGGTAAGCTCCCAAAATAGCCAAAAAAAACTCAAAAAAATCATAAAAAAAAAGTTTTGCTATCCATTCTTTTGTGCTTATCTTACTTTAGTTGTGGGTAGTTTTCTATTGCATGAGTGTTAGGTGGGTATGTAATACTAAGAATCGGTTAGAAAGAAGAGATCCAACAAGTAGTGACCATATACTTTTGCTCTCTTTAAAACCTTTTAATATTGGAGATCAACAGAAAAACCCTCCACCTAAATCTCTGAAAGATAGAGTCTACCCCACTAGAACAGCCCAACCTTCTTGCATAATTCTACCACAAGCACAGGATAATAATTTTGAACTCAAATCTTAATACATCACTATGTTGCCCCACTTCCATGGGTTGACCTCTGAGGATACATACTTATTTCTAAGGGAATTTGAAGAGGTATGTGTTCTAATTAAGATCCAATAGCTTTCTGATGATGCTGTTAAGCATAGGTTTATCACTTTTGCATTAAAAGACTAAGCTAAGAAGTGGTTATATGGGTTACCTACAAATTCCATAACCTCATGGGAACAGTTCATAGTTGTCTTCCTTAAGAAGTTTTTCCCAACTCACAAGACCAATAAGCTTAGAAGTGATATCTTTCAGTTCAGGCAAAAGCCTAATGAGTCATTTTCCAAACTTATGGAGAGATTCAAGGATCTACTCCAAGAATGCCCTCACCATGGCCTAGACTTATGGCATTTATGTCAAATAATTTATAAGGGTATTGATTGCCCAACTAAACAAATGATAGAGTTTATGTGCCCTAAGGGATTCACATCCTTTATAGATGAAGGAAAGGCATGAGAATTTTTACTTGACTTAGCTGAAAAAACCCGTAAGTGGGAATCAACCCAAGAGAGTGAAAGAACTATAGGAGGAAAAGGATATTTTGTGGATGGGATAGTAGCCAAGGAACCCCATTTGGATAGCCTAATCAAAAGGATTGAGACTATTGTTCCTAGAGAGCCATCATCAGTCAATTTGGTTAAGATTTGTGCTTGGTGCTAGTCCCCTAGATATGTCATAGAAGAATACCACAACACCTTTGAGGGCACTTCTAATGATAGTGTTAATGCCTTATACCAGAATAATCCATATAGTAACACCTATAATCCAGGATGGAGAAATCATCCAAATTTCTCCTGGAATCAGGGCAACCAAGCAGGGCCTTCCAATTTTCATAATCAAGATCAACCTGGACCCCAAAGGCCTCCCTTTGCACAATAATTTTTTTTTCAAAATACCTTTCCTAGGTTAAATGTAGGGCCTCAGGTTAATTTTCCTAGGGCCCCTCTCCTATCATCTTATCAGCAACCCCCTGGGTTTACCACCACTGGAGAGGCAAGTAGAATAAGTGATTTGGAAAAAAATATGGCCCTCCTCATGACAAGGCATCAAAATCTTATGAGAGAACTTATCCAAATTGTCTCAATTATGCATGAGAGGGAGAAGGGAACTTTACCCAGTCAACCAGAGCCTAACCCTAAGCATCATCAGCCTGTTAGTTCATAAGGACCAACTAATGCACCACTGAATATAGTATAAGGTGAAACCCAACAAGGGCCCTCTAACCAATGTAATGTTGTTTATGCCCTTAGGAGTGGTAGAGAGTACCAACAGAGCATTCCTAAATATTTTCCATCTATTACTCCTGTTAACTCTCCTTTAGGTAAGGACATAAGTGTGCCTCTTGTTCTAGGTTCGTCTGATGAACCTAAAGATTCTTTTGAAATTAAAGATGATTTGGTTAAGGAAACAAAAAATGATTCTTCTGAAATAGGGTAAATCCCTAACAGTCCTTATATTCCTCCTATCCCATTTCCTGATCGCTTGATAAACAAAATGAAGATTGCTTCCATTGATAAAATTTTAGAAGTCTTCAAAAAGGTAGAAGTGAACATTCCTCTTTTAGATGCCATATCCCAGATCCCCGCTTATGCAAAGCTACTAAAAGATTTGTGTACTCACAAACGTATCACTAGTGTGCCCAAAAAAGTGTTCTGGGCAGGTAACATTAGTTCTATAATTACTCAACCTATAGTAGCCAAGTATAAGGATCCAGGGAGCCCTACCATATCTTGTGTCATAGGCAACACCTACATTGAGCATGCCTTACTTGACCTTGGCGCAAGTGTGAATCTTTTACCTTACTATATATATAAGCAACTAGGATTGGGAGAATTGAAAGCCATTGGAACTACTCTTCAGTTGGCAGATTAAGATTCCTAAAGGGATGATTGAGGATGTCTTACTAAAGGTGGGGGAATTTATTTTCCCTGTTAATTTCATTATGTTAGATACCAAGTCCTTCTCAACCAAGGATGAGATCCCAATAATTCTAGGAAGACCATTCTTGGCTACCAGTAATGCATTAATCAACTACCGGAATGGTTTCCTAAGGTTATCTTTTGGTAACTAAACTGTTGAATTTAACATGTTTAAGATAGGTAAGCAACCACATATGGAAGAAGAGATCAATATGCTTGAGGATTTTCTAGATTTTTCTAATGATTTAGTTACCAATTTTGATATTGATTTTGATTTAGAATTCCAAGAGTGTATGGATGAGTTGGATGATGATAGTAAAAATTTCTTTTTTGAAGTCTTGAGTCTTCACACACCTGTGGAGCCTTTAGGACCCCTTTCCAATTCCATTCCCAAACCTTCTATAGTTGAGCCCCCTAAGCTAGATCTTAAGGAACTGCCATATAATTTAAGGTATGCTTTCCTAGGGCCTGACCAGATTCTTCCTGTAATAATTTCTTAAAAATTGACTTCTAGCCAAGAAGAGGAGTTACTTAAAGTGTTAAAAGATAATAAGGAAGCCCTAGGTTGGACCATGGCTGATATCAAGGGTATAAGCCCTTCTATTGTGCAACATCATATACATCTTATGGAGGATTCCAAACCATCCACGGAACCCTAAAGAAGAGCTAACCCAGTGATGATGGAAGCCATTAAGAAAGAGATCCTAAAATGCTTGGATCATGTAATAATTTATCCTATTTCTAACAGCCAATGGGTAAGCCCAGTTCTCGTAGTGCCTAAGAAGTCTGAGGTGATTGTAGTTCTCAATGCCAATAATAAACTAATTCCAACCCGTGTCCAATCAGGGTGGAGAGCATACATAGACTACAGAAAACTTAATGTGGCAACCTAGAAGGACCGCTTCCCATTGCCATTCATTGACCAGATGTTAAAGAGGTTAGTTGGATATGAATACTATTGTTTTCTTGATGGATATCCCGGCTATAATCAGATCCCAATTGCTTTAGAAGACCAACATAAGATCACTTTTACATACCAATATGGAACATTTGCTTACAGGTGTGTATGCCCTTTGGGCTTTGCAATGCCTCTGATACTTTCCAACGATGCATGATGAGCATCTTTTCTGACATGGTCAAAAAATTCTTAGAAGTATTTATGGATGACTTTTCAATTCATGGGAATTCCTATTCTGAATGTCTTCATCATCTTTCCCTAGTTTTGAAAAGGTGCACATCTAAGAATTTGGTTTTGAATTGGGAGAAATGTCATTTTATGGTTAAATCTAGTATTGTTTTAGGCCATGTAATATCCAATGAGTGAATTAAGGAAGATAGAACCAAAGTGAATTTAATTGATAATTTACCACCTCCTTAATCTGTTAAGGATGCCCGGTCTTTTCTAGGGCATACGTGCTTCTATAGAAGGTTTATTAAGAACTTTAGTCAGTTAGCCCGACCTCTCACTTCATTACTTGTCAAAGATCAAACTTTTGAGTTTTCTAAAGAGTGCCTAGAATCCTTCAAACAACTTAAGAAGGAGTTGACCAATATACCCATTATTCAACCACCTATTTGGACTGAACCTTTTGAACTGATGTGTGATGCTTTGGATTTTGCCATAGAAGCAATTTTGGGTTAAAGGATTAATAAATTTTCCACTGTCATTTACTATGCTAGTAAGACCTTAAATGATGCACAACTTAATTATACAACCACTGAAAATGAATTTTTAACTGTTGTGTTTGCATTAGAAAGGTTTTGATCTTACTTAGTTGGTTCGTATGTGGTGGTGTATATTGATCATTCTGCTCTTAGATACCTAGTTTAGAAGAAAGATGCCAAAGCCCATCTTTTTAGGTGGGTTTTACTTTTGCAAAGTTTGATATAGAAATTAGAGATAAAAAAGGAATTAAAAACCTAGTTGTAGACTATTAATCCCGGCTTCCCAATTCCTTGACTGTCGATTCTCCAGTCAACGAGAACTTTTCAGTTGAACAATTATTTGAAATGTCCAGTGAACCATGGTTTGCTAACATTTTCAACTTATTAGGTTTAGGTGTGACTCTGGATCACTGGTCCACCGAAGATAAGTATAGGTTTCATTCCTAAGTTAAGCACTTTTTCTGGGATGATCCTTATTTGTTTAAGATATATCCAGATCAGGTTATCCGATGATGTGTTCCTGATCATGAGCAACATTCTATTCTCTCTTTTTGTCATGATTATGCATGTGGTGGACACTTTGGACCTAAGAAGACTGCCGCAAAGGTTCTCCAATACAGATTTTATTGGCCCACTCTTTTTAGAGATGCTTTTGATTTTTACAAGGCTTGTCCCGCCTGCCAGTCTTTTGACTATATCACTAAGAGGAATATGATGCCTCTCAGCCCTATTTTGGTAGTTGAGATCTTTGATGTATGGGCATCGATTTCATGAGACCATTCCCTAATTCCTTTGAGAATTTGTACATACTTCTGGCTGTTGATTACGTTTCTAAATGGATAGAGGCCATACCTTGTATATCTAATGACCATAAAGTGGTGGTCCAGTTTCTCAAAGAGAATATTTTTTTTCGCTTTGGTGCACAACGTGTAATAATTAGTGATAGGGGTACTCATTTTTGTAATCAACCTTTTGAGACCTTAATGAAAATGTATAGGATCACCCATAAGTTATTTATCCTTTATCACCCCCAAACTAGTGGCCAAGTGGAGGTGTCTAATAGGCAGATTAAACAAATCTTAGAAAAAATTGTTAATCCCAACCGTAAGGATTGGTCCCTTAGGCTTATTGATGCCCTTTCCATTGGACTGTATTCAAGACCGACCTTGGTCAGTCTCCCTACCGTTTGGTGTATGGGAAAGCTTGTCACTTACCAGTTGAGTTAGAGCATAAGGCCTTTTGGGCCATTAAGAAGCTCAACTTTGATTTGTCTGATGCGAGAATTCATCGTAGGCCTCAACTATCTGAGTTGGAGGAACTTAGGAATGATGCCTATAAAAGCTCTAGGATTTACAAGGAAAAGACCAAAGCTTTCCGTGATAAGCACATTCTGCATAAATCTTTTATAATTGGTGATAGGGTCTTATTATACAACTCTCGATTGCATCTTTTCCCTGTAAAGCTTAGATCCCAATGGGATGGCCCGCTTATTGTCCATAATGTATATCCCCATGGGGCTGTAGAGATTTTGAATCCAAGAACAGGGGTAATTTCAAAGGTTAATGATTAGTGTTTGAAACTGTTCCTCGAGTTTCCTACTACTGGTAGTGAAGAGATCATAGATCTCCATGAACCTCTTTACATTGATTACTAACTTTTAATCAGGTATGACCCCCTTGCATTGTCTTTGCTTTTAATTCTTTCCATGCATTGAGGACATTGCATGACTTAAGTGTGGGGGAGGGAAACCAGTTTTTTCTTTTTTGCACTTTGTTTTGTTTGTTTTTCTTTTTGAGCTTGCTAAGGATGAAGTCCTACTTTAGCTTTTGGATAATGATCATACCATTCGGTTGTTTGATGTATGAAAATAAAAGTTTTGATTAAGGTACCCATTTTAAACGTATAAAAACCCTGTTGAGAAGAAAGAAACAAGCCTATGTCTTGAAATGGGATTTTCTTTTGAAAAATAAGAGACCCTTGTTTTATGGTGTTGGACCATATGTAAGTCTGTGGGTTCCTTGTACTTTTGATTTAGAGTTGAGACATTCTTTTTATTTTGGCATGAGTTGAGAAATGCATAATTTTAAATGAAGTGTGAAATGCGGTATAAAGAATAATAAGAGTTGATTCCCTTAGAACTAGACAAGTCATTGCCCCTCAGGAAGCGTGGTGTCTTGATCGAAATTCCTTGGGAGGAAACTTCTGAAAGAACTCTAGCATCACTATCTTTGTGGGCATATGCCAAAAGCGAAGCTACATAGTAACTTGGGTGTCTGGTGTTTGCTCCACTATGTCATTCATGCCAAAAGTAGTGGAGTAGAATAGAGTTTATTAAGCGAAAAAGGGAAAAAAATGTACAAATGTCATTAATGCTAGGTAATATGTTTTAGTCAAAAACACTCTAACGCCTTTGTCATTGGTTCCCTATTTCTTTGCAAGTAGTTTTGCCTTAAGATAAGGATGTTTTGGAAGAGACGAAGTGAGTTCCAAATTAAGAAATATGCTAGTGCCTGGAATTGATAAAGGACAATAAAAGTTCAAGTGTGGGGGTCCCTTGTAAGAGGAATTATCTTTGCTCTGGATCAGTATGGGCCTTACCTTTAGCCAAGGTTGGGATTTGTTTATTCTGAATTTTGGGTCTATATTCGCGGCAAATACCTATGAGACACAACTTGTCCACTAGGGGTGACCTAGGGGTTTAAAGGCTTGTTACACACGCTAAGTGCAACCGTGATTGTGAGTTAGGTTTTTTTTGTTTTTATTCTTTTTGTTTTTGTTTTTCTTGAGGACTAGCAAAGTCTAAGTGTGGGGGAATTCTGATGAGCACATTTATGTGTGAAATCTAGTGTAGTAAAATATGCATTTTACATATTTAGAATGGAGCTACCTTGGGTTTTACTCTCTTTTTACAATTTTTATATTTTCAAGGCCTTAAGGAATATCGGACGCTATATCTCAAATTTTACACATAAAGAGGTCCTATTTCTTTTCATGATTGTGAAGAGGATGAAATTCTGAGCAAGATGGAAGTGTTCAATTGCAAGTACACATTCGTTTGATCAATCGTACAAGTGATTATTCTTTTTGGGCCAGAAAAAGAATAATGGATCATAATTGAACCGAGATGCAGAACTAGTCCATCTGCAGTTGTCCCAAGGGTACAAGAAATATTTCAAATGTCAACAAGGATCGATGGACCACATCCTTAAGTGATTAAAGATTCGTTTCTGATAACAACAACTAGCTAGCGTAATTGGTGAGTTGTGGTGTGTAAAATCATTTGCTAATTAGGAGGTCTCAAGTTTGAACCTCTTAGCTCCCGTTTTGTTGAGGTTTTTATTTTAGAAGATTTTCTCTCTCCTACTCATCACTCAAAGGAGGTCGTCCAAAGGGTTTCTTACGTAAGAGGAGAGAGAAATAAGGAAATAAAGAGAAAAATAGAAAAAGGGAGAAAAATAGGAAAGGAAAAAAATAATTAAAAAAATCATCCAAGATGCTTCCCACATTTGAAGAAGAGAGAGAAACAAAATAAAAAATTAAAAAAAAAAAGGAAAAAGGAAGCAAAATCGTTGGAGATTCCCTACTTCCTACAATTCTCTATTTTCTCTCTCCTCCACCTCATCAACAAGATAAAAAAAACCATTTTTTTTAGAAGATAACATCATTAGCTTCCCTACCCCATTCTCTATATAATAGAATTAACACAAGGGAAGGAGGCACTTCATTCTTCTTCTAGGGTTTTTTCTTAGTTGCTCTATCTCTTTCTCTAGTTTTCTCTTTCTCTAGCTCTAGTTCCAGGTTTATGCTTTAAACACTTTTGTAAGTTCTTTTTATTCAATTAATGTAAGCATTTTTATCCTTTATTTTTGTTGTTTAAAGCAATTGAAGTTATAATTTTCGAGTTCTAGTTCTGGGCTTAGTTCTAGGTGGTAAGAACAAGCTATAAAGCATGTCTTTCAAGTTCAATTTTTTTTCTTCAGATTTGTTTTCTCTAGTACTAGAAAATTCACATTTGGTTTATTTTAGATCTGGTTTTTAATAGTGGTAGTATCTCAAATAGATCAAGTTTTCAGTTCAAGAGTTGAAGTTCAAGTAAGTAGACTCCTTCAGTAGTTTTCTCTCCCCCCTCTCATTCACTCTTATTACTACCATTTCTTTCTTAATTTAGGATTTTAATTTCAGTCGTTACATTATTGCTATCCCTTTCCCCTAAGGTTCATGGCTAGTGTATGTGTTAGCTTTGCCCCTCCTAGCCATAGAATCATCATTTTATTGTTTTTATTTTAATTTTCTCCCTTTCCCTAAAGCCAAGTAGAGTAACCCTTGTAAGAGTGTCTCTCTAGTCAAGTAGGGAAGCTCATATTATGATGCATCGCTTGGGCTAAGTAGAGAAACCTACTTGTGAGTCTCTCTAGCTTTATCCCCTTTTTTTTACTTTATTTTTATTTCAGTGTTTTTTTTTTCTTTCATTGCTTTTTAATTGCATGGGGTGTTTATTTTCAGCTATTTATTTATTTAATTTTAATTGTGTGGCTTGCGTATTTAAATTCTTAGATGAAGAATGGTTAGGACGTTATTTTAGATACATATGTTTAGGACGGTAATTAGAATTAGATCACAACCATTAATCGGTTCACTTTTGTATTATTAAAAGAAGTAAAAAACTAAAGTGGTTACTCTCCCTGTGTTCGACCCGTTGCTACACCGATCCGTACGCTTGCGGTTACATTTTAAAATCTCAAACAAATGAGTTATTAGGGGTTTACTGGGTGGCCAATGGTTTCATTCCGGGACTGACAGACTCCTAATAACGATTAGGGTTTGTATTGTTGGCGGATCGATGTGCGAGTTCCAGGACCAGGGAGACAACTTAATGTATCGTAGTAGCATGAATCTAACTTAATTGTATGTTAGGTGGTTTAATGTAAAAATAATTTCATCATTCGCATCATGGACTATGTGGTTATGTTTGCATCATTCGCATCATGGACTATTTTTATATGCTTGCATGAACCTCACCCTCACTGAGCTAGTTAAAGCTCACTTCACGTATCTGCTGCTTTTTAGATGACGATGCAGGTACGATAGTGCTATTGGGAAGTGATGCCTCTTCCTCTATATCAGACTACATAGTTGGTGACTGGTGGACACCAGAATCTGAGGAGCATGACTCCGACTGTGCCTGTGATACCTATGCATATATAGCTCCATGAGTCGGGTGGTGATATGCTATCATTTTGATACTGTATTATTGGATGGTATTCTTTTTGGAATTACTATATGTATGTTATGAACAGATGTGAACGGAATAACTCCTGTTATTTAATATACTAAAATTAGATGTTATCCCAACTTACTTTATGATTTCACTACATTATACTTTGATTCCCCAGTAATTTCTTTATTTGGTTCAGTATTGTGTGATTGTGATGACTAAGGTTGTAGAGCCCTGCTCTTTAAACCAGGCTTATTGATTGATCGGTTTGGTTTGGTCTTACCGGGTCCGGTCCGGACTGAAACGGGTTGATGCCTGTGCCTTGTGGTATATGACGGCAAGGGTGATGTCAAATGCGAGGTGGCCGGATAAGATTGAGCCAGTGCCAGAGATGATCAACATGCCTAAGTTGTGCCCTTGCATATATCACAAGGCTATGTATAAATAGGAAAGGTATGTTAGCATATTTGAATGTTAGGAACTTGATCCACAACACATGGCAAGAGTAAGGTATATGTTAAGACTCCGTTTTCCTCCAACATACAGCAAAGTTGGCTTGTTTGGCTGACTGGTGGGTGTCATTGGTAGGTGCGAGACCCACTAGTGTGACCCATATGTTGGGGTAATGTGGACCCCAGCATGCCTAGCTTGGATGAGCTCATGTATTTCGACCTCCTCATCTTAATGCGATCTTGGCTACATCGCCCGAAAATATGATTTAATGGGTTTGGGACAAAACCAAACGGACCTTAGGAGATATTTATTGGCTAGGGTATAAAAACTCTTTATATCTCTTTCTCCCTCATTTATGATTTCAGCAATTTGGTGAGAGGAGTAAAGAGGAGGGAGAAAAGAGAAAGAAGAAGAAGAAGAATTGGGAAGAGGCTACCTCCTTGGATCCCATAGCCACATTTTGCCTTTTCGCGCTGGTAATGTCACCAGTGTCTTGAAGTCTACATCTTGAGGTAAGTAACACCATAAACCCTTGAGATATGATGAAACCCTTGTGTGTATGATTGAATCTAGGGAATAACGAAACCAATGTGCATTTTTCTTGAAGGATTTAAGAAGGAAACAAAGATTTAGGAGATTATTGAAGTGACATTTGAGCTGGGGAAGAGAAATCCCAAGATTTGGGGTTTTTCAAGTAAAGGTATGATTTCTTCCCCTAAATCTTGTTAAGGGCTTAGATCCATGGAACAATCAAGTAGATGGGGCTTAAGAAGTGTGGGAAATGAACTGGGAACCACCCTATTGAGGTTCCAAGAGGTGGAATGAAGAAAAGAAGGAAGATAGCAAAACCCAAGGAATACAGGAGGATAAGACCGGCGGGTGCCACACCTACGAGTATGACCCGCCTGTCTTCTGTAGGTCAACCGGTGGGTAAGACTGATGGGTGTCTGACCCACCGATGTGACCTACCAGTCTGGCCTGTCTTCTTTGGATCAACCTGTGGGTGCCTGACCCACTGGTGTGACCTACTAGTCTGGCCTTTCTTCTCTGGCTCAACCGACAGGTAAGACCGGCAGATGCCTAACCCGCTAGTGTGACCTACCAGTCTTGCCAATGCTTCTAGTTCTACAGGCAGGTAGGACCGATGGGTGATAGACCTACCAGCATGACCTATCGATTTGGGTAGATCACACAAGTGGGTTCTCCTACCCACCTGTATAACTCACCTGTTGCCCAAATGAGCTCTGATGGAACGCAAACTCACCGATAAACTTCTTCACACTGTCATACACTTTATCACCATATCCTACATCCTTATAATCCCGAATTGACGTATTCTAAACTCCTTATCTATGCTAGATTTTGAGAAACTCATCTTCTCACTCCGGATCTTACCTTTACCACAAGTGCAAATTCTTCTACGAAAATAAATAAGTGGGGAGAAGACTTTGATCTTTATTTTTGGAGTGTTTTTCGCATCCTATGCAGTTATAGACTATATTGATATTCTAATTGCCATTCTCATACATATGATTGATGTATAAATGATCTATTTAGAACTGAACATGTTGTATCTTAAATTATATATACATGATTACTTGCTTAAAATCTTAAGAATGGACTTATCATGTGATGGTCATGATGCCGATTTGCCAAATATGTGTGAGATTTCTAGACTAGATGTCATAGTCCGGCTTAGAAACAAATGCATTAGTACATCGTGGAATGGGACATGGAAGTACTATCTCATATAGAAGCATGCGGTTAGGATATCATATTTCCTAGTGCGACGATCATTTCCAATAGTGGTTTACGTGTTCGGTTATCACTAGGAGGAAGCGTCGATCATGGACAACCATGGTGGTTAGAAGTACACCTGACTGCTCATTAGGAATGTTGAAAATCTTGGTGATATATTCAGAGGGCCAATTGTACTGCTTTCAATTTATGTTGTGGTTCGGCCATGATTTACTTTTCTGCTATGGTTCGGCCATGATTTACATTTCTACTGTGGTTAGACCACGATTTACTTTCTCGAGTGCTCATGGTGGGCCTTCTTTGATAACCCTATGGGCGTATCACGGGATGAGAATGTGTCTAGAACCCGGGGCATATGCGTATTGTGGTTGTGAGTAGCACATTACCTATGACCTAGTAATGATTGTTTAGGTGGAATAGGATTAAAATGAATCTCATGCATATTGTATCATTTGTTTAGTATATTCTTGTCTGTGTCTTTCTTTTCATTTACTGAGCTAGTGAGCTCACCCCTCGTATACACACTTTTTTAGATGATTTCATGGGGTACTCTATAAAGGAACCCGTGCTGGGTCCCACTGATGAAACCCTAGTGGGGGATTGGTGGGCTCCTGAAGAATTTGAACACGGTGGTGGTTGCCCATGTGAGGGTTGTGTTGGAGGGCAACAATGACAAATTTTACTTACTGTACTCTTTTTGATTCTTCTAGTATATTCCCCTATTGTGCTCTCGATAGTTAAATTTCTATTTCTTGTGTAAATATAATGCCTACGGGCCCATATGTAATTATACTACGTATAACAATTTAGGTATCAAGAGTATATGAGGAATTACAGGTATTCATTACGATAAGACTTCCGTTGTATTATATTACAATTTTCCATGATTATTTGTGGCTTATTATATTGTGGTTACTTTGTCTGAAGATCCTGGTGGTTTTGGGTTACTCGAAGGGAACCCGATCACCGGTTCAGTTCTATGTGAATGGGGTGTGACAATAGTGGTATCAGAGCATGATGTTCTAATCATACACAGCTTGCGAGACTAAGTTCTTAGAAACCCAAAAATAAACAAGGGGTTGGGGAAATCATAAAAGACTTGAATTAAAATCTAAAAGAACACAAAACTTAAAAATTTTGCCATAATGAATTTGTATGTTGAGGGTACCAAAAATTTCACACAAGATACAAGATTACATAACCACAAAAAAATTTTCCATACACAAGATAGAAATCCACAAAAAGTACAATCAATAAGAGAATAATTAGAAAAGAAGAAAGAAGATAAAGTTCCAGAACCACATTTCCAAGAGAAGAGGAGAAGAAGACAAAACCCCCAAAATTTCATCCCATAAGGTAGAAAAGAAAAGAAAATCATGCCCCACTCAATCATCATTGATGTCAATGACATCCCCCAGCTGAGACTTTGAGTTGATACCCAAACGTTGGTTATAGTAATCAAACCAGTGGTGCACCAAATCCATATCCTCCTGAAAGTATTTCAGGCTCCTCGCCATGTCTCTGCTAGCTAAGTCCAAGTTAGTATACAAGTCATCTATGTCCATGACCATGCTAGCTTAAGTCTCCTACATGTCTATCTATCCTGCCAGGAGTTTCTCCTGACCCTCCTGTAGTGCCTTCAGCCCGGCTATCATACTCTGAAAATCAAAGGCTCCACCTGGAGATGGTGGAACTACTTTTATGGGGACCTCATCCTCCATCTCTACATCCACATCTATATCTTCCTCCTCGGGAATATAGTCCTTGTCATCCTCCTCATCATCCCCCTCCTCCTGGGTTGTCTCCCCCACTACCAGCTCCATCAAATGGAATAGCTCCATCTTATGCAAGATGCCCTGGGAAAATCTATCGAGGGGGCACTACCCACCCCACCCTCAAGGTCCATGTGAAAATGCCCAAAAATCTTGGTGAGTGACCAGAGTAGGGGTAGCTACCTTCTGGGGGATGAGCTGCATGGTACTCCATCGTCTTCATGATTATATATGGAAGGCATAGGTGTGGAGGACCATCCAAAGTAATGTAAAGGCAATAAGCCACATATGCAGCCATGAAGTTCACCTGGTTCTGGTGCCTAGCCCGGGGAAGCAGGTTAAACTGTGCCAAGCGACTAAAGACTCTAACCTCAGTATGGAAGGGTGTCTCAGACTCAGGTCAGGCCTCGCTACCACAGATGGTCTGGTAGACATGCTTCTGGAAGTCCTTGCTCATATGGTGACCCAAGGCCCTACCCTGGGAGGGCAATAGTACCATATACCCCCAATGAGATGCTTAAGATCTCTGCTAGTAAGTCAATAGGAAGCCTGATGTTTTGACCCTTTACCTGGCTAATGAGGGTATACATCCGGTTGTCGTAGACCACCTTAAGATTACAATAAAACTGCCGCACGAGGTTGGAGTAGCCTTGATAGTAAAATGATAACATGGATTCCCAACCTAGGCTTGTAAATTGCTCGAGTAGCCAAACTCCAAAAAAATCCTCCATCACAACCGACTTCTCCATCAACACGGGTCTCTTGGTGAAGTCGACCCAAGAACGTGCAGCTTTAGACTGCGGAACACGTTATCGTCATAGTCCTCAAACTCCTTAGAGAGGTCTCTTGTGGGTCGTGCCTGAGAAGCAGAAGAGCTGGAAGCAGAACCCCTCTTCTTCCTGTTAGAAGCTTGCCCACTTCTGGATGAGAAAGCAATTCCCTTGCCTTTGCAGGAAGACATCCTACAAAAGATTGGAAAAGGAGTATGTAAGAAAACCGATAAGGTGCTAAGAGGAAATTGTAAAACAAAAAGGATGAAAGTAAGGAAACAAAACAATATGTTCTCAAGGAAAGGATTAGTGAGATTGACACACCCTACACTAAGCAACATTGAATGAACAATGCATGTAGCATGACAAATGAGGAAGAATAACCCTATAAGTATAATTCCATTTACATAATGAAACTACATGAGAATGGAAAATGGCAAGAATCATATGTGGATAAATGAACATTATGGAATTTCGATGTTTGAGGTAATACACTAATAAAAGACAAGAGACTGAGACATTATTTAAGGCATGGATACATGTAAATACCAAGGTTGCCTACCATTTAAAGAAATTGGCAGATTTTCCAAATGAAGAAAAAGGGAAATTTATAAAGAAAAGAGATAAACTTAGCACATCCTAGGCATTGAGGAAATTGTTAGCAATTACATATGAGGAAGGATCCAATTTCATGAAAATATGTATGCTTTGGCATATTATGGTCAAAATAAGTGAAAGCCCCAAAATTTCCGAAAAATACTAACCTAGAAGTGGGGAAATTTCATGCCAAAATGTGAAAAGTGATGCATATGTGTAATGTAGCACTCCTACCACTATTATGCAATCAAATGTAGATATATAGAATCATTGAATCAAACACCTTGCAAGGAATGAGAGAGGAAATGAACAAAACCCTAAAACAGTAAAATTTTGAGAAGAATGAGGTTAAACAATACATAGAGATAATATATGTGATGTTAGAGTTGAGAAACATCAAGGAGATGACAAATCCACATACTACATTCAAATTAGTTGGAGGAAATCCAAAGAAAATGGAGTTTTGAGGTTATTGAGCAAAAATAACCGAAATCTCAAAGAGAAAAAAAGGAAAAACTTTCTTACTTGAGGCTGAGGATGAAGTTGAGAGGCTTTGAGTGTGAAAAGAAGCGTGAGTAGGGTTTGTAATGGCTCCTTAAACCTTCTCTTGGTTGCCATGAGCGATTTGGAGAAGAGTGGGAAAAGAGTGAGAGAGCGATTTAAAAATAAGGGATTTTCTGCCATTAAAACCGAACCGCGTGCAAGACCGGCAGGTAACCCGTCGGTGTGGTTTTTGGGTCGAAAAACCCCAGATTTTTGGGCATTTGATATGCAAGCCTCGTAAACCCCATTTTTATGAGAATTATGGGCTGATGCACAACTAGTTCTCATGCATGCTTATGTGGAATAATTATGTTACCTCATAGAACCTAATGCTTGGGATGCATGCTATGATGATGAAATGCAATATGATTACATAATGGGAGGCATGATGTGATTTGACCTTATACTTATATGAGACGAATGTGGCACTTAATTATACCTAATATTGATGCAATCCAGGTACAAAGCATCATGGTATGTACTAGATTCGACAGTAATGCAAGAGGGGCCCCACGTGGTTCCCATCCTGTTGGACGACCACCTAACCCTCGGGAACCTCGACCATGGGTGAGTCATAGACTAGGAGATATAGTTGAGGAATCACCTACACCTGAAATTCTAGATCCTCCTTTTGTTGTTACTCCCAATGATGTTGCAGCTCTTATCCAACAGTGGCAACAGACATTCCAACAACAATCTCCAACAATAGCAAACTTTCATGAATGTTGTGCAACAACAATTGTACCCTATGCATATGGGTCAGCATCCTTGTGGAGTACCCTTTCCATAAGATCCTCTTGTTGTACCCGGTGTTGGAGTTCAATCAAGGGGTGTTTCTCCTTAGGCACCACCTGCAGAGACACAAGGGAGCGCATTACCTATAGTACCACCACAGGGCCAACTAGGAGGTACTCCACTTGGGGTTACTCTATGGTTCCCTCCTCATGGCACTCCTCTATATATGGTTCCACCTCTGTGCCAATATTACCCAGCTTATCCTCCATACTATCCACTAGCAGCCACTATTGCGAGGCTGGTGGAATCATTTAAAAGGCACTTGCCACCTATCTTCACTAAGGTAGGGCAGTGACCCTCTAGAGCTAGATCGATGGATCCAAGAAATGAAAAAGATATTTGAGGTGGTAGAATGCACAGAACCTCAAAAGCTCATATGTGCTGGGTTACAGTTAAGGAATGAAATTGATTCATTGTGGATGGCTTCTAAGCCTATTTTGGTGGCAACCCATCTGGAACCAACATAGGAACAGTTCAAGGAATTGTTCCTATCAAACTATTACCCCACCAGCTTTAAAGATCAAAAGAAAACTGAATTCTCAGCTTTGACTCAGAGAAACAAGTCTGTTTTTGAGCACTAGTAGTAGTTTGAGGAATTATTCTACTTTTCCCCTTCCCACATGAAAACAATAGAAGAAAAGGCAAAGGAAATTTTGAAAGGGCTAAAATTATCCATTGACACAATTTTGGGGGCTATGGACTTGACTGATTTTGCTCAAAGTATACAGAAGGCCAAGACTATAAAAGACACGCAGAAGGGAGAGTCTTCTACTACACCAGGACTTTGGAAGAGATCCAATCCCTATGCCGATTCAGACAACCCGAACAAGAGTTTTTGCGTAGGCCATATAATTATGGTCCATCATTTTAGCAGCCCTATAGGTCATCGGGATACATGCCCCGGTCAGCCAGTAGATCAGGTACTACTTCCTTTCGCCTGAATACCAACATAGTACCTATGGCCCCACGGCGACCTCATCCTCCTACTACATAGGGTCAGATATAGAGGGCACCAGTACCAGTACTAGCCTCTCAGAACAAGTGCTATGTTTGCCATTCACTTGGGCATTTTGCAAAGGATTGCCTATACAAACCAGATGTGATACAGAGTCAGTCTTATGTTTATAGACCTACCCCTGACTCACGGTGGTCCACCTTAAGGAAGAATGTATGTATTATCATCTGAAGATGTTGAGACAAGCCCCGATGTTGTAGCAGGTACCCTATCTATCTTGGGTATACCAAATTATATATTATTTAATTCTAATGCATCACATTCTTTTATATCTAAAAGATTTGCTAATAAGATTGATGTGACACCTAGGGCTTTAGAAAATAAATTGATTGTTAGCACACCTACGGGCAAGGTAGCACAATTAAACGAAGTGTACGGGTCATGTTCCATTAAAATAGGTGGGAAGGAGCTGGATGCCCAAATTATCAAATTTAATATGTAGAATTTTGATGTTATATTGGGCTTGAATTAGTTATCTACTCACCAGGCAAATGTCATGTGTGTCGAGAAGCAAATTAAAATGGTGAGTGATGATGGTAAAGAACTTGTGTATCAAGTGGATAAGATAAAATGACTTAAAAAGATTCTTATTTCTGCATTACAGGTGGTAAAGTTATTAGAAGACGGATGTCTGGGCTACCTAACTTCAATATAAGATGCAGAAGCAAAGGTCACACCATTAGAGGAATTGAAACTAAAGGAGTTACAGACTCAATTGCAGGATTTGTTAGAAAAATGATTTATATGCCCAAGTGTTTCTCCTTGGGGTGTCCTGGTTCTATTAGTCAAAAAGAAGGATGGGGGTTTGTGTATATGCATCAATTACCAGCAATTGAAGAAGTTGACCATCAAGAACCAGTATCCATTGCCACGCATAGATGACATTTTCGATCAGCTACAAGGTGCTAAAGTATTCTCAAAGATTGATCTTAGGTCTATTTACTACCAACTAAAGATAAAGAGCAGTGATATACCCAAGACGGCTTTTAGGACCTAATATGGTCATTATGAATTCCTAGTGCTATCTTTTGGGCTAACCAATGCACAAGTAGCCTTTATGGATCTGACGAATTGAGTATTTTATGATGTTCTTGATAAGTGGGTCATTGTTTTCATCGATGACATCTTGATATACTTGAAAATGGAAGAAGAACATGCACAACACTTTCGAATGGTACTTCAAAGATTAAGGGAGCAATAGTTATATGCAAAGTTTAGCAAATGTGAATTTTGGTTCAAGCAAGTTGGATTCCTTGGGCACATAGTGTCTGAGAATGGGATCGAAGTTAACCTGGGGAAAGTATAAGCAATCATAGAATAGGAAGCTCCCAAGAATGCCACAGAAATCAAAAGTTTCTTGGGATTAGTAAGCTACTACTGACAGTTCATTGAGGATTTTTCCCCGATTGCCGCCCCAATGACCAGCTTGACTAGAAAAGTGGTGAAGTTTGAATGGTCAAAGGAGTGTGAAGATAGTTTTCAGAAACTAAAGAAATGATTGGTGTCAATCCTAGTATTGATGATACTAGTAAATATTGGTGGAATGACAGTCTACACGGATGCCCCAAGAATTGGGTTAGATTGCATTCTTATACAACATAGCAATGTAGTGGCATACGCATCTAGACAATTGAAGGAGTATGAAAAGAACTATCCCACTCGTGATCTAGAGTTGGCGACAATTATCTTTGCCTTGAAGATATGGCACCATTACTTGTATGGGGAAAAGTACGAGATATTCAGTGGTCACAAAAATCTCAAGTACTTCTTCACTCAGAGGGATCTGGACATGAGGCAGAGGAGATGACTAGAACTCATGAAAGATTATGACTATGATATACGTACCATCCATGTAAGGCTAACGTGGTGGCTGATGCATTGAGCCGGAAAGCTCAAACTATGTCACTTGCTTATTTGGCCACCAACCCACGGCTTAAGCAAGAAGCTATCTTAATGGATGAAATCATTTTAAATAAAGGATCTACCTTAGAGCTTGATCAGCAACTTGAGCATATTAAGCAGTTAACCATATCTCTGATGGCTCTACAAGTGCAACCATCCATCAGGTATGAAATAATCATGAAACAACACATGGATCCTGAGTTGCAGAAAATCATAGTTAAAATCCAAAAGCAAAGGATGGATGATCCTTATTTCACAATAGCCAATGACGGAACACTACTCTTTTGGTGCAGATTGTGTGTACCCAATGATATGGGGATTCAAGATAAGATAATTAAGGAATCATATAGTTCTGAGTACATGCTTCACCCCGAAAGCACCAAGATGTACAGAGACGTTAATCAGAATTTTTGGTGGCCAGGGATGAAGATCACAGTAGACCTATATTGCATAATGTATTACGTGTCAAAAAGTCAAGGCAAAACGGCATCGACCATATGGCACTCTTTAGCCACTTGCAGTACTGGAGTGGAAATGGGACATGATTACGATAGACTTTGTCATCGGGCTATCCCGTTCACCCAAGGGAATGGACGCAATTTGGGTGATAGTTGAAAGACTTACTAAAACTTCCCATTTCATTCCAATCAAGACTACCTACTCCATGGATAAGCTAGCACAAGTTCACATGGGAATATTATTCACGTACGTGGAATACCAGTGAGTATCACGTCAGACAGAGATCCAAGGTTCACATCTAAATTCTGGAAAAGCTTCCAACATGCCATGGGAACACAGGTGAACCTAAGCATTGCTTTCCATCCACAGATTGATGGGCAATCTGAACGGACCATACAAATATTAAAAGATAAGCTCAAAGCCTATGCAATGGAGATGAGTGGTAATTAGGAAGAAAACATACCTCTTATAGAGTTTGCTTATAATAATAGTTATCAAGCCACGATTGGAATGGCTCCATACGAGGCATTGTATGACAAAAGGTGCAAAACTCCCTTATATTAGGATGACGCATGAGAATGGTGAATGCTTGGGCCAAAAATGATACCGATGACCTGTGATAAGGTTAATGTCATCCGCGAGAAAATCAAGGTGGCCCAATCCCGTCAAAAGAGCTATGCAGACAAACGTAGAAAATATATTGAATTTCAAGAAGGGGAGAAGGTATTTTTGAAAATCTCTCCTACCAAGGGCTTACACAGGTTCCACAAGAAGGGCAAGTTGAGTCCAAGATATGTTGGCCCGTTCAAGATCTTGAAACGGGATGGCTCAGTAGCATATATGCTGGCCCTTCCGCCATCTTTCAGCAATGTGCACAACGTATTCCATGTTTCAAGGTTGAAATGGTATGTACATGATCCATCATACCTGCTAACCGTGGAACTAGAATATTTAGAGGCTGATATGAGTTATGAGGAGTAGCCTACTGAAATCCTGGACCAAAAAATAAAGACTCTTCGTGACTGATCCATTGCTTTTGTAAAGGTGCAATGGGCCAATCATTTACTTGAGGAAGCATCTTGGGAGAAAGAAGATGACATCCAAGCTAAATATCCTAATCTTTTCGGACTACTAGGTAACTTCAATTTCCAGGATGAAATTTTTAAAGAGGGAGGTAGATGTAGAGCCCTGCTTTTTAAACCCAGCTTATTGATCGGTCGGTTTGGTTTGGTCTTTTAGGGTCTGGATTGGAATGGGTTGATGCCGGTGTCTTGTGATATATGACGGCAAGGGTGACATCAAATGTAGGGTGGCCAGATAAAATTGAGTCAGTATCTGAGATGATGGGCACGCCTAAGTCGTGCCCTTACACATATCACAAGTCTATGTATGAATAGGAAATGTACGTTAGTGTATTTGAATGTTAGGAATTTGGTCCACAACACGTGGTGAGAGTAAGGTACATGTTAAGACTCTGTTTTTCTCCAAAATACAGTAAAGTTGGTTTGTTTGGCTGACAAATGGGTGTCACTGGTAGGTATGAGATCACAAGTGTGACCCACCTGTTGGGGTAACGTAGACCCCAGTATGCCTGACTTGGATGAGAATGTGTATTTCGACATTCTCATCGTAATGAGGTCTTGTATACCCGACGATGTTGGCTACATCACCCAAAAATGTGATTTAATGGATTTGGGTCCATAAATGGACAAAACCAAACGGACCTTAGGAGATATTTATTGGTTAGGGTATAAATATCCTTTATATCTCTCTCTTCCTCATTTATGATTTCAGTAAGTTGGTGAGAGGAGTAAAGAGGAGGGAGAAAAGAGAAAGAAGAAAAAGAAGACTTAGGAAGAGGCTACCTCCTTGGATCCCATAGTCACATTTTGCGTTTTCGCCATCGGTAATATCACCGGTGTCTTGAGATCTACATCTTGAGGTAAGTAACATGATAAACCCTTGAGATATGATGAAACCCTTGTGTGTATGGTTGAATCTAGGGAATAACAAAATCAATGTGTGTTTTCTTCGAAGGATTTAAGAATAAAACAAAGATTTAGGAGATTATTGAAGTGATATTTGAGTCTGGGGAAGAGAAATCCTAAGATTTGGGGTTTTTCAAGTAAAGGTATGATTTCTTCCCCCAAATCTTATTAATGGCTTAGATCCATGGAACATTCAAGTAGATGGGGATTAGGAAATGTGGAAAAGGAAGTGGGAACCACCCTATTGAGGTTCCAAGAGGTGGAATGAAGAAAAGAAGGAAGACAACAAAACCCGAGGAATACCGACAGATATCGGTGGGTGCCACACTTACCAGTGTGACCCCTGTCTTCTCTGGGTCAACTGGTTGGTAAGACCAGTGGGTCCCTGACCCGTCGGTGTGACCTACCAGTTTGGCCTGTCTTCTCTGGATCAACCGACGGGTAAGATCGGCGGGTGCCTGACCCACCGGTGTGACCTACCAGTCTGGCCTGTCCTATCTAGATCAACTAGCTGGTAAGATCGGTGGGTGTCTCACCCACCGGTGTGGCCTACCAGCCTCGCCAGTGCTTCTGGTTCTACCAACAGGTGACAGACCTACCAGTATGACCCGTCGGTCTGGGCAGATCACACAGGTGGGTTCTCCTATCCACCTGCATGACCCACCTGTTGCTCAAATGAGCTCCAATGGAACTCAAACTCACCGAAAACCTTCTTCATGCTATTATACACATTATCACCATATCCTATGTCATTTATAATCCTGAATTGGATGTATTCTAAACTCCTTATCGGTGCTAGTTTTCGAAAAACTCATCTTCTCACTCCGGATCTTACCTGTATCGCGAGTGCAGATTCTTCTACGAAAATAAGTAAGAGGGGAGAGGACTTTGATCTTAATATTTGGAGTGTTTTTGGCATCCTATGCATTCATAAACTATATTGACATTTCAATTGCCATTCTCATACGTATGATTGATGTATAAATGATACATTTAGATCTGAACATGCTGTATCTTAAATTCTATATGCATGATTACTTGCTTAAAATCTTGAGAATGGACTTATCATGTGATGGTTATGATGTCGATTAACCAAACATGTGTGGGATTTCTAGACTAGATGCCGTAGTCGGCTTAAAAGCAAATGTATTGGTACACCGTGGAATGAGATACGAAAGTACTATACAGTTGTACTATCTCATGTAAGAGCATGCGGTTGGGATATCATATTTCCTCATGCTACGACCCTTCCCAATAGGGGTTTACATGTTGGGTTATCATTAGGGGGAAGCGTCGATCGTGGACCACCGTGGTGGTTAGAAGTACGCCTGGCTGATCATTAAGACAGTTGAAAACCTTGGTGATTATTCAGAGGGCCAATCGTATTGTTTTTAAATTCTGCTTTCGTTTGGCCATGATTTACTTTTTCGCTGTGGTTCGGCTACGATTTACATTTCTATTATGGTTCGGTCATGACTTAGTTTTTCAAATTATCACGGTGGGCCTTCTCCAATAATCCTATAAGCGTATCGCAGGATGGAGAACGCGTCTCGAACCCGGGGCATATGCACACTGTGGTTATGAGTAGCACGTTACCTATGACATAGTAATTATTGATTAGGTGGAATAAGATTAAAATGAATATCATGCATATAGTATCATTTGTTTTGCATTTGCTTTTGTGCGTCTTTATTTCCATTTACTGAGCTAGTGAGCTCACCCCTCATATACACGCCTTTTTAGATGATTTTACAGGATTTTCTGTAGAGGAACCGGTGCTGGGTCTTACTGACGAAACCCTAGTGGGGATTGGTGGGCTCCTAAAGAATTCGAACACAGTGATTGTTGCCCGTGTGAGTGTTGTGTTGCTAGGCAATAGTGGTTGATTTTACTTACTGTACTCTTTTTGATTTTTTTGGTATATTCATTTTGTGCTCTTGATAGTTGAATTGCTATTTCTTGTGTAAATATAATGCCTACGGGCCCACATGTAAGTATACTATGTATAACAATTTGAGTATCAAGAATATATGGGGAATTATAGATATTCATTACGATAAGACTTCCACTGTATTATATTATAATTTCTCATGATTATTCGTGGCTTGCTGTGCTGTGGTTATTGTGTTTGAAGATCCTGGTGGTTTTGGGTTACCCAGAGGGAATCCAATCACCGATCCGGTTCTATGTGAACGGAGCGTGACAAAGATACTACTATCAAAGATCCTAGTAGAGATGTAAGACAAGTAAGTGTCTTACTCAAACCATTGGTACCTTAGTACTGGGAGCGTGCGACATATGACTCTCAAACTTGTGGGCGTTTTCAATTGCTATCTTTTCAGTGAAATCAGCATATCACCCCTTACCTAATCAACCCATCGGGAATATCACCAAAAGATCTTTATTTTCCACATCCCCCATGGTCACAAGTTCACAAGTTACTATGGAAGCGTATCTGGCATGTCTTACTCTCCCCAAAATAAAAAATTTCATGTGGTAGGTTTGTGAGCATGGACTAGTGTTTGGTGGTGCTCTTAGGCAACGACGTATTCTCATTGATTCCTCATGTCCAAGATGTGGATCCCCATTTGAAACAAATGATCACATTATCCTTGGATGTCCATTTGCACGTGCGGTTTAGTTTGGGAGCTCTCTCCTACTTTGTGCCACATACAGAAGAACCTCTATTTCATTAATGGATCAAAAGGTAGGATTTAAATTCTGGTAGTCGTGCAAATTTCAAAGAGACTGGGGGCCTTGCTTCATTCATTTCCTGGTTTCTATCAAAAGCCTGTAATGATTTGATCTTCAAAAGAACTTGGACAGCTATTGAAGTTGCTATGGAGACCCAAAAATCCCATGTTGAATTCATCTAAGGCCATGACTGCTACTAGCACCCACACGACACATCCAACTTCACCCCCAACCATCCTACATGATCAGTGGACCCCCACCTCAAGGAACCTTGAAGGTCAATTGTGATGCATCTAAAATCCCAGATTCGACTAATGGTGGTTTGGGTTTTGACGTGCGCGACCACAAGGGTTATTGGAGGTTGGCGGAATCCGAACCTGCTCTCTTCAACTCCATCCTTTTAGGGGAGGCTTGGCCATTCGAAACACCTTCTTCCACTCTTTTGGGAATGCTTTGACAAGGTCACTGTGGAATCTGATAACCTTGAGCTGGTTTGCTTTATCACAAACCCGCCATCACATTCTCCCTCTTGATTTGTCACTCATCATACATGACATTCGCCAGTTGTCTTCCTTTATTGTGGAATGTAACTTTTCCCACACATGCAGAGAGAGATTAACAACATTGCTGACTCTTTTGCTAGGAGGGCTCTTTCGCTTTTGTATGCAAAGTTTGGCCCAACTCCACTCTTTGGCTACTTGATTTATGTAATATTGAGGCATCGGCCTTTACACGTAATCATATTCAATAAATTTTCATGTTACCAAAAAAAATATATATATATTAGACTAAAATTTGGTATGAGAATGAGCCCAATGACCTCTCAACTAAGAAGATTCCATTGTAGTCATATGGGACCTACAGTAGAGATAATTAATCCTAGAATCATACCAAGTAAGAATAAGTGAAAATTATAATAAAACATATTTAGAATTACACAATTTAGTGTTTTTGGAGCCCAAGGTATGGGCGTTCAAAGTTTTGAACAAATTTGGGTTGGGTTAGGCCCAACACAATCCACAATAGTGCCAAACAACTTAAGAGCCCGCGGACAATGTTGAATGTTACCTCTAGATGGAATCAACTTTTTATGAAATCAACTCAATTCGAGTTTTCATTACGTTGAACAAAACCCATCCCAAGTCGAGAGTTCTCAAGACTGGGTGTTGACGCACACTAAGCTCTTTTTTTTTTTTATGGATTTTCCATCATAATTCATTGGGGATGACCCTTTTGGAGCCTAATACCTGTCTAGGATCATTCCTTGGCCCTAAGAAATCACCAAGATGTGATTTATCACCTTTACGCTCTGAATTTTCAGTGACTTGACGTTTCAATCATTTATGAACTATTGATCTTCAACCACCTCAAGCTCACCCAAAATCCAAATAGTTTTGGGTAAGATTTTATCTCCCTTTTATTTATTTATTTATTTATTTTGGTAGGAAGATTTTATCTCCTTCTATGTCATTAATTAGAGGGCTTTAAGAGCCTTCTAGGTCATTAAATAAACCCTTCCTTTATATTTTAAGCTAAGTTTTAGACTAAGTGTGAATTTCTTGGAGTATGCACCAAAATCCTAATCTACAACTTGATTGTGGGAGTTTAGAAAAGCTAATCTAGCCTAACGCCTACGTTGCAAACACCCTACACCCCTCCATTTTATGTTCTTCTCATCTTCTTATCCTCTCTCTCTTCATTTTCTTATCTTGTAGTTTTTAACATTTATTTTGTTCTTGTTTTGTATGGTGGAATTGTGTGTGTGGCCACACCGCAGACTCCGGGAAATTACTGAATTATTATGGTGTCCTCCCTAAAAGAATTGGGTAAAAATCAATGTGGATGGGTGTTCTCAGGGTAATCCGAGTAAAGCTGGTGCATGAGGAATTATTCGTGATCAACACGCAGGAGTGATTTACCGTTTTAGAGTCTTTCTTGAAATTAAGACAAATTTTGATGCGGAATTCAATTCTCTCATTTTGGCACTTGAGGTGGTTAGGGAGCACGAATTTCAGAAGGTGTGGATTGAATGTGATTCAGCTGTTGTTACTTTTCTAGTTTTTTAGGGGATAGTTCCTTGGTTTATGAGGCAATAGTGGACTGCTCGTCAAGCTTACCTATCCTCTAGCAAATGGAAAGTGACTCACTATTTTAGAGAAGTGAATCATTTGACTGATTTTCCGGCCAAATCATCGATAAGGTTGGAAATTACTTCCACTATAGTAGATTGGCCTTCTTCTCTGAAAGATGAATTGTTGCAGATTTCAAATTTCAGATTAATATCTATGTTTGATAGCTGGCTAGGCCCTTCCGTTGATGGCAATGCCAAAGGTGGGAAGTATTTAGCTTAGCTGTAGGTGTTTGAGTGTCTGGCCTAGTCCAGGTTGTTGTACTTTCTTTATCACTTTTATTTCTTTTCCTGTTTTTGATATAAATTATTTTTTAGCAACCAAAAAAAAATTTGTGGCCACTACCTCTCTAGGTAGTGGAGACACCCACCTCATAGTGATTATGACTTTTATATGTTTTCTCATAATGCATATATACTAACTCTTTCATGTTTATAATAAATTATGTTTTATATCTCATACTAGCTTTAGGATCATCATAGCATCTCTCAATGTTTTCTATTTGTGATTTCATGCATTGCTCGTCTTGCGCAAATGGCCTTTTTATTTCCTTCATTGGTTTAATCATTAGATTTGTTTGTTTTAGGTTCGCACATTCATAATTGGGGTTTCTTTGCATGCATACATGATTTTCAATCTTTTTTTTCTTATTGTTTTTAATAGGTATAACATTTTATATTTTTCCTTATTCTAAGATTTTTTTTTATATTATTTAGAATTTTTAGACTTTATTTAGCCCAAGTAATGGTTTATTTATTTTTATTTTATGACATTTTCTATTTTTAAAATCTATTTTTAAGATCATAAATTATTTTATCTTAGTTTTTCTTATTAATATGTTCTATATTGGCAATTTTATTTCCATTGAGAATTATTGTTTATCATCATCAAGAAGAGGGGATTACTGGGGTTATGCCTAAAGTCATAAATTGATTTTGATGCTAACAAACAATGAAAGTATTTAACATATTACCTTCAAGTATTGTTTTGTAGAGACTTTAAGTCAATGAGCCAAATTGATGAACGAAAAGTAGATTTCCATTTTTGATTATTCTCAAAGGAAAAGATTCTTCTTTTTACCAAACATATGCGGATTCAATCACGATCTTATAATAAGAACAAGAGATCTTTCTCGATCAATCCCTTTGCCCCTCATTCTTCGAGAATCAGAAAGATCCTTTTCGAGTTTGAATTTGTTCATTTGGAATCTTTCTTCTTTCTTTTTTCTTTTTGATTTATTTTCAATGAAATTTAGAGGCCCAAGAACGATTGAATCAATGAAATTAAAGTGAAGGCCCAAGGAAAATCAAAGAATAAAGTCAAAGCTTGAAAAAGGGAGATTCAAGAAAGTCATTAAAGACTTGTAATTAAGCACTTAGGATAGTGTTATGTGCCTAATGTTAGATTTCCTCTATTACTGTATGTGTGGGTTGTATATGTATGTAAGTTTATTATCACATGTGTGAGTATTTAAGTGGTTGAGTTAGTTATGTAAGGTTTGTATTAAGTTACAGTGTAGTGGTATGAAGAGGTAGCAAGTAGTGGATGTGGAATGTGTTGGATATTGTGTCTATCAAACCCGGTTCATTAGTAATTTGGACCGGTTCGATTTAATAAAGTGTTATTGGCTTATTACATGAATCATAAATGAGCAATGTGTCCATAATAGATTTATAAATGGAAGTCACAACTAGGGTTTGGGTTGGGCACCCTTATCATAAATGGTTATCACATATTGTACTACAAGACATAGAGATGTTAGTGTACTTATGTGAGCACACATATGTGTGTGTATTGACAAATAATCTTTTTATGTCATATTACCTCATGTGTTACCACCGAAAATGTTTATGAGAATTGACACGCCACCTTACCTTTAACTTGAGATAGTTTATTTACTATGTACATTGACATTGTGGTGTTTGCACACACACTTTGATGTATCAATGATTAAAGTCCAAATAGACCTAGGCCGGTATATTGGGTGTGAGCAAAAATGTGCATGAGTGAAAAACTAATCAATAGGGTTTTTACTACCCGTTTAGGGGAACACTAAGAGAAAGAGCGTTTATGCACAATCGTATTGAATCAGAGCTTAGTATCATTTAAGAAATGATTTTATATTTCTAATGGTGACTATAAATGATTAAATATGATTTATATGCATGCATGCTCCTATACTGACATGTACTATGGAATGGGGTCATGGTGGTATTGATGTACATGTCAGATATTCCATAATGATGAAGTTAGTAGTTGTGGGGGTATGACCATAATTTAGTTATGGTGGATATTTAATTAATATCGATTAATTAAATTGAGAATGGATAAATAATTACTGTGTAGTTAATGAGTTATTTAATTATTTGTATTATCCCTCTTAGATTCTATTTCTTCCCTTTCTTAACAAGTAAGTATTTGAGTCATACTGGATAAACCAAGTTTATGGAAAGAAGAGAGATTTAAAAGGGGAATTAAAATTTTAGAAAACTTAAAAGAGTTTAAGTTTCTTTATTAAATTTTTTTATTATAATATAATGCCCCACATTATATAATAATAAAGAAATTAGAGTTTTAGGAAACTTAAAAGAGTTTAAGTTTCTTAATTGAATTTCTTTATTATAATATAATGCCCCACATTATATAATAATAAAGAAATTAAAGTTTTAGGACACTTAAAACTTTTTTTTCAAGTTTTAGGAAACTTAAAAGAGTTTAAGTTTCTTAATTAAATTTCTTTATTATAATATAATGCCCCACATTATATAAAAGGGAGGAGAGTAAAATAGGATTCCTACTTTTGGGATCCTATTCTCCTTCTCCTCTTTTGGCTTTCTCTCTCCACTTCTCTATCTTTCTTCTTCTCATCTCTTCATACCGGTTTTGAACTCTAATTCCTATACAAGGAAGAAAAGTGAGTTAGAAGTTGCACTATTGAAGGAAAGAGATGGCTTTTAGATAGTCAATTGAAACTTGTGAAGTTTCGAAAGCTCCATAAACTGCACCGACTGCACACTTGGGATTCAAAACTTGGATTACTGACCGAAAGAAGAACCATTATCTGGAGGAGGAGCTTCGCTTGCGGCTCTTTATAAGTATTGTTCTCATTATTTTGAATTAGTTATCATACTTGTTTGTTTTTAATGGTATGGAGAACGACCCGAATCAATTGGGCTGAAAAGGTCTTGTTTTCAACAATTGGTACAGTGCCCATTCTCCTATTCATTGAAATCATGGTTTCATCATGGTTCAATGGATATTACTTAGTATATTGGAATGGTTGTGTGTAGATGTATCGATCAAAATATGGAAACTTTGTTCAAAATTGAGTCTTTGGAACCCTGGTTGAAAATAGGGTTTAGAATCCATATTTTTCAATTATGATTTTTAAGTTTTTGTTTTTCATAATTTTTATTTTCTATTTAAAATACAAATAAAATAAATTTTAGTGGGGGTGTGCAAGTGTGCCCATGAGGATTCCAGCGCACCTCACCAGGGTGCCATTGCCCCTCATCTGTGTGCCACGGCCCCTCCTTGAATGTGTCAATACGCGGGATGCCCCTCCACCTGGCTGGGTTGGGTGTTGGGCTGATTTTTTAGTCTTGCATGGTGGTAGGTCCTGTAGACACCCAATTTTGTCACCCTCCTCTGGTCATGATGAAATATGGATCTTGGGCGTGACTTCTAGCTTCCAACCAACAGAGATGCTAAAGGAAACATTCCATATTCGAAACATTAAATCCCTGCGTGGGAGAGAGGAAGGTCTAATTTTGACTTTTCATATATGAAGAAATCTGGTCAAGATGACCATGCAGATAAATAGTGTTCAGAAACACGATTCCAATGATATATGGTACACCAAAATTGGGCAGACGGATCTTCGGCAATCATCCTCAAAAAATCAAGCCATGCAGCACATATGTCGTGCACACCGACAGTCCCGCTGAAAACCTGGAAAAATCCCCCACTTAGCCCAAACACCCAAAAAATTCATCCCCTACCTACCCGATAACCCCGAAACATCCACAAGTCTGAAACCCTAGAAATCCCTGTGCGGGAGGGAAGGGGTCCAATTTTGGCCTTTTATAAAAAAAAAAATCCAGTCAAAATGATCGTACAAATGAATAGTGCTCAAAAATATGATTTTGACGATATATGATATGCCAAAATTGGACTGATGGATCTCCCGCAATCATCATTGGAAAAGCCCATAATCACATGCGCTACACACTCTGGCCAACAAGCCAGCCCACGTGCATGCTCGCTACCCAAGGGCTGCAGCACATGCACGCAGCCATGAACACAGCCTTGCTGCCCATGGGCCTACTGGCCTGCGCCCTCGAGGGCACAGCCCAGCACCCCTGCAGCATTGGCCTACGTCCCCGCAAGCATAGACCTCCACCCTGCGGCACTGGCCTGCGCTGCACCCCCTCATACACATGTGCATGCTAGCCAGCAAGCCAACCCTCACACCTACGTGCACTGGTTGCTGCCCATGAGTACACGTGCCTGCTGCCCATGCATGCACACACCCGCACACCCTTGCCAGAAGAACTGTTGAACAGGGTAGATTAGGTGCTTAACACCTTTCCAACTCTGTAACTTGACACTTACCCTAAATCTCTAGACTAGACCAAATTTCAGGCCCTTTTCTCAGGAATCGGGCCCACCCCTAGGTCCTAGGCCCATAACCCTAGGTGGTGATTCCAAATCCCATTTGCATGATCCCAATCCCCGAATTGGACTCCCGTTTCAAGTGATAAATTTTACACTCTTACGAAATAGGTCTCCACGTATCTCCAAGAGGTGATACGACGATGAGGGGCCATTAAGCAAAGTACGTCCCCTCCCATGAAATTAGAGAGAGAGAGAGAGAAAGAGAGGAGAACAGATGGGGACGCATAGTCCATTCTTCTCTGGCCGCTACCCTCACAGTGGCGACTCCACTGAGGATAAATGTCAAGCTTCCGATACTAGATGCTACCTTCAAATGCAAGAACATTTTCCACCACATTTGTTTGAAAACATGTTTGGCTAACCCTATGTTTGTAATTTCATTTACTAACTGCATCATGTATCATGCTCGAAGTGAAATCATTTGGTGAGGGACTCCCTGTCATGCCGGTAACCTCGGAGATGTCAGTGCATGTCATGGAGAATACTCTGAGACCAAATGATACCCACTTCCTACACAAGAATTAAAGGTATCATCAAACGGCGAGGATGTTGTATTTGTGCCAGCATGCTCGGGGAGGTCCGTGCACTTTATAACATTCTAAGATCGAATGCGTCATCAAACAGTGAGGATGTTCGTATTTGTGCCAGAACCCTCGGGGAGGTTCAAGCACTTTACTGCTTTTTGAGATCGAATGATGGTTATCCTACATTACACTTTTGCACACAATCACTCACGGTTCCACCACCCCGTGGCCAATTGCTTAACCTCATGTGTAGTCATGAGTAATAGGCAAGGAAGTCACCCCCTTAATCTCGTACCTATGGGTATATCAAAAGGATCACGTACCTTATATATATATAGATCCTATCAAGGAAGCCTTGTCAGTCCTATTGCATCCACCACATGCTCGCATCATGTAGAAAATAGATGAAGAAGCTAGGAGCACTACAAGCTAATTATAGAACTTATTTGCGGTCTTGAAAAGGAATATTCTTACACTATATTCCCATCGTAAAGAATTGCTATCCTAAAGTGGGTTTCGGATAGAAGGTGTCCCTCCTCCTTAAGGAAAAAATCCAGATATGTGATTCAGGGGCAATCCCATCAAAGTTAGGTCAAGTCCCAAGAAGTCCCGAGAAAAATTAGGAGGAAGGACACCTTATGGGAAAAGAGCGAGGAAAGCATAACTTTATTACATAGAATGTCTTATGGGAATATTCTCAACAAGCCATTTGTATGAACTTCCCGCATATGGCATTGGGTGGACTAAGGACATCAAACCCTATCCACCCTTACCATTTAGCGGACTGACTTTGGATGAATTCATGTTTGTTAATTTAGTGAATGTATGAACAAGGGGTTGGGAATTCAACAATCCTAAAATAAACCACTTTTGGTTCAAGCATAATTTCACACCTCAAGTATTCGCCACGGTCCCTTTGGACGCGTCAGGGTAATCGATTGACTCGCCTAAATCCAGAATCACCTCCATCATCTCTTCAAAATTGTCTACTACCAGGTGATTACAGCCTAGTAAGCATGGATCCACCCAAAATGGAAACACCCGAACAAGCCTGGGTTCCTCCCATGGAGACCTTGCAGACAGAAATGGATGAAGTCAAAAGAGGGATAGCTCAGATAATACATATACTTCAGAACTCTCTCAGATCTGATCCCAAAAATGAGTCGGCATAGGCAACAGGAGATGTAGACCAGAATGGAGCTACAAGTCATCGTGGGAATTCTTCTTGAGTTGACTCAGGGGAACTAGAGCATGCCTGGCCAACCGATCAGAGGGGATCTTCACCTACCCATCTGAATGGTCAATGAGGGGCCTATTCCAGGGTCCCTCCTCCTAGGGTAGTGATCGAAGATGAAGAAGAGGAATTTACAGCACACATCCACTTTGAGCCTCCAGAGACGGAAAAAGAAAGGAAGCTCCGAGACTAGTTGGAGAAGTTGAAGAACATGATTCGAGCAGGAAAAGGCTTAGAAGGCCAAGCAGTAGATTTTGAGAAAATGAGTTTCTTCTATGGAGCAAGAATTCCAAAAACAAATCAAGTGGCAGACTGATAGATTTGATGGGTCATGAGACCCCAAGGCTCATCTCAAGGTCTTCCTCAGCATCGTCAAGTCATGGCAACTTGTAGATAACTAAATGGGGCAAGCTTTCATGTTAACCCTATCGAGACCAGCACTAAGGTGGCTTAAACAGTTGGAGTCATCACAAACTCCGAATTGGGTGACGGTGGTGAAGGCCTTCACCAAAAAATACTCCTACAATACTAAGGTGGAAGTGAAACGTCGGGAGCTTGAGACGTTGAGGCAGCAACCTAATAAAGGATTCACCACTTTCTTGATGAGATTCAGAGACAAGGCTGCCAAGATAGCAGATAGGCCTTCAGAAGCAGAGTAGGCAGAGATGTTAATAAAGAATTATCAAAGCCCTATTATGATGTTCTTTACTATTAGCATTTGCAAACTTTTAATGCCTTGATAGCCACCGGCACATGGGTGGAGAATAGAATTCTGTGAGAGGCCTAGTATCAAGGATCCTCCCAAGATGCAAGCAAGAACACCCGAGTCGGATGGGGAAAGGGTCTAGAAACTAATATGGTGAGTGTAGTTTAGTGGTCAATCTCACCAGCCACCTCTTCACAACCCTTCATAATACAAGCAGATGCACCCACCTAAAAAGCTCCTAGCCCAAGAAGGCAGTTTTCTGATCTGGGAATACCCGTAACAGCCGTATATGAGAAGTTAAAGAAGCAAGAATTGCTAGGGATAGTGGCTCCAAGAGTGATCAGCAACCCTCCTCCAGCATGGTATAGGGATCATGAGTATTGTGCCTACCACACTCAGAAGGGGCATAATACTGAAAGATGTTTGTGTTTACAGCATGCAATTCAGGACTTGGTAGACAATGGAACCATTGAGGTCAAGATCAAGTAGCCTTCGAATGTCAATACCAACCCACTCCCTGATCATGTGAACAATCTGGATGAAGAGTGACCCCACTCAACTCATTGTAACTAGAGCTCGAAAGAATCATATGAATGCCTATGCTTACAGAAGAGTCATGAGTCAAAGGGCTGGATTCATAAGAACCCCCAGAAGAAGAGAATCATTAGAGGAAGAGTTAGAAGATTGAGTGCCCCCCATCCATCCCTCCTCATCAAAAGAATCCATCACACCGTATTACCAGCCTCTGCCATATTTTCAACCTCCGTCATATCATCAATCTTTCCCCCACCATCAAAGTGGAGGAACCTCTTCATCCTATTACCCCCACTCTTCATACCTTACCTCTCACATTACATCATCTTCATACCATCCCACTTCATATCCCTCATCACCCTTATACCAATCCCATTCTCAAGGTTCAGTGTATAACCTAAAAGAATGATGGATGGACGGACGGGTAAGATTGGAAGGATATGCTTGCACTACCAGATTCCCCAAAGATGAATTCATCAATAGGGTCAGTAAATGCATTAGGGGAAGACCAGGAGAGTGATCCCACTTCTCTAATTCATCCTGTTGTAACTTTAGAAGATAATCCAGATAGGGAGTGACAGCATGAAAGCAGGTCAAAGAATACACTTCTTTAATCCACATAGGGAGTGACACAGAGGATGATGAGTCAAGACTAGTCCAACTTTAAGCCAGTAATGATAGGACTAACCCTATAGAAATATTCTGGTCCGTACGCTCTAAACACTATGAGCGTTTGATACCGGAGAATTTGATGGTCCTGAGGAATCTGATGAAGAATCAAGTGGGAGTGAAATCAAAAAAGAAGAGGATGATGACAATGATTATGAGGACGAAAATGAAGATGAGAAGGATGGAGATGACTCTAATTCTCGAGAGGATGATGTGTATCCAGACTGGGATGACTACAAAATGCCTTGGTACAATGATTATGATGATGAGTCAAAATATTACTCACCAGAACATCTGACATGTTTCTCAGTCTATGACATTGGCAATGATGACCTGATAGCTGATCCCACAGGTGAAATTTACCCTTCCCTATGCATGGAGGGAAATGATTCTACATCAGATTCAAAAAATGAGGGGGAATCTAGAGAGCCAACGCAAGTTTATATGGACAAACAGTACTCCACATTTGAGTTGGAAGAAAAACTATGTGAAGTGTATTCCACCACATTGAGAATGCAAGAAAGGATAGAAGAAATTGAAAAAATGTTAGGGGAAGTAACCGTCAGTGATCTTTACTACTAGGAGCAATTGGATGATCTAGAGGAGATAGGACCAGATGACACAATCGCAGAGGTGGTAGACGCTGCATTCCAACAACTTTCCAATGTAGTTAAGAAGTTACGAGCCAGGGCAATGGATATTTGTGGGAGGTCTTCGACTATCCACCCCAAGCAGGGAAGGAGAATCAGAAGAAGATGATTCTATGGTGGGGATAATCACCCTAACCAACAGTGATGATGAAGATAGTTATCCCACCAAGATTATTACGAAAAAACCAATCAACGTGATGGAAACTAGAAGTAGAAAAGACTACAAGGGCAAGGCTCTAGCAGTAGAGCAGCCAAAAGCTAATAAGGCTAGAACTAGCAGTGTGAAGAAAGAGCCAGAGAACCCAGTCTTGGCTCAACTCAAGAAGTCCTAGGCAAATATCTCCATTTGGGGATTGTTGATGGCGTCCCCTTCGTACCGTGAAGCAGTCTTAAAGTCTCTCGCTAAGGTGCAAGTGCCAATCGAGATAAATTCAATGCACCTCACACATATTGTAGGAGCAACATATACAGTGCAATCCCTGATGTTCTCGGATTCTAAGCTTCCTAAGGAAACCCAACACAATGGGCTCTCCACATTACAGTTAAATGCCTTGAAAAAATAGTTCCCCAAGTTCTTGTTGACAATGGGTCCGCTTTGAATGTGCTACCATTGAGATCAGCAAAGAGTATCAGCATCAACTTAGAAGAAATGAGACCAACCACCCAAACCAAAAGGGCATATGATAATACCAAGAGGAAGATCCTTGGCATTATTACCCTTGCTGTAAAGATTGGCTCAGTGTAGTTTGATGTTGATTTCCAAGTCATTGATATATTTTAACATGCTCTTGGGAAGGCCTTGGTTGCATCCTACGAAGGCAGTGTCCTCTAATCTCCATCAAAAAATAAAGTTCATTCAGAGGAGAAGGTGGTCTTAGTGGTCGGAGATCCTGAAGTGGTTAACACTTTCGCCAACATTGAAAATGGGGAAGACTAAGATCAGGAGGTGCAACTGAGTGGTTTTAAATTAGACACCACTTGCAGAGCCATTGCTAAAGAAGCTCTAAAGGAGAAAATCTTAGCTAACTATGAAGCAATCTGGAGTCCGCCAGTGAATCAGATGATGAAGAATATACGGTACTTTTCTGGCATGGAGCTAGGAAAATATCATCAAGGAGTTCCAAAGTAGCCTAGTTTGGCAGTGAACAAAGCAAAGAATGGTCTCGGGTACACTCCCCCAACTGTCAAAGGGCAGAAAGTGCTGAGTATGACTAGGAAGATCTCCATCACTTACTACCCTACTCTCAATGGATACTTTGTGAAAGAAGGAGAGGATTTCCCCTTTTGTAGAAATGTGGAGCCATTGTTTGATGAAACCGCCGCCAAGATGCAACCAAGACTTGAAATTTTCTTCCAAGACAAGTTCGATTGGGTGACTTATGAAGTGGAACAATATAAAATGCTAATCAAAGAAGGTAACCAAGACAGTTGCATCACTAGGATAGCAGAAATTACACTGATTGAGATTGGGTCTTCCTCTGGTAATCCTACAACATTGATCCAATCGAAGGAGGACCTAGTCTTCAAGTTCTCATGAAGAGAGAATGGGAGAAGAAGATAAGGCTCACCTGGAGTCTGCCACTTTCCATTGATTTGAAAGGCTTCATTTGCTCTCTCCTACAAGAGCTAAGAGCCTGAGAGTTGCATGAGTTCAAGCCCATCCTTTCAAAGGAAGAAGTGTATATGCAAAATAGAGGAGAGCACAAAGGATGATGGTTTGTATGCACTATGCCCAAACCAATTGTAATAGGAAGGCTCGTGAAGGTGGTCAAAGATGTGACTGAGGTACTAGGATGGTATCCCTCAATAGGCTCGAAAAGATAGACTTCATAGAAAAAGGATTGAGCAGTCTCCATTGATCTTCAGCCCTCAGAAAGTTCGGCTTCCGAGAGCACGAGATTAATCAGATGGTATTTATGAAGAAGTGGGCACTTGTCCATAGGAACCATGATGCCACTAAAGAAATAGTAGTAATTTTCTCAGAAGAAGAAGAAGGCACTTTGCCACATCTCCTCATCCATCAGGCCATTGAACCACTTTTGAACTGGACAAGCATTGGAGAAAACTTCAAGTTTGCTCATATTATTGAGTCAACCAACCTGATTACCCCTAGTAAAAGCATCAAGCCAGTTATCGAGTCTGTATTTGAGTCTATTGTTTATGAATCTATGTTAATCTCCCCTCTTGAGAAGAGTCCAAAGTCCTTGTATGACGAGTCTATTACGCCTTTCATGAATGAAATTTCTGATTCCGAGTATGACTTGCCTCCTTTTTCCAATGATGATCTTAATAAATATCAAGAATTAATAAAACAATGCAAATCAAAGAAATCCCAACCCATCCATTAGGATACTCGGGTTATTAATCTAGAAACCGACCAATGCCTTTGAGAGGTAAAAATTGGCACTACCCTTGATGACGAAGAAGTAGAATGAATAAGTAATCTTCTGAAGGAATTCATCAAGGTCTTTGCTTAGTCTTACAAGGATATGCTTAGTATCGACCCCAACATTATGCAACATCGATTGTTGACTTACCCTAGGGCAAAGTCAGTAAAACAAAAGCTCCGAAGAATGCAACCAAAATGAAGTGAGAAGATCAGAGAAGAAGTTATGAGGCAATGGAATGTGGGTTTCTTGCAAGTGGTGAAGTACCCCCAATGGTTGGCTAATATTGTACCAGTATCGAAGAAAGATGGAAAGGTACGAATGTGCATAGACTATCGAGATCTTAACAAAGTAAGCCCTAAAGATGACTTCCTATTCCCTCTCATTGATGTATTGGTGGACAATACGGCAAGGCATGCTTTATTATCATTCATGGATGGATTCTCGAGATACAACCAAATAATCATGCACACAGAGGATCATGAGAAATTAACTTTTACCACTCCATGGGTAACCTATTTATAAGGTGATGCCTTTTGGACTGAAGAAAGCCGAGGAAACCTATCAAAGAGCAGCCACGGTCATATTGCATGACATGATGAACAAAGATGTAGAATTCTATGTGGACGACATGATAGTAAAGTTAAAAGATCGACAGGGGCATATTCCAGCACTAAGGTGATTCTTTGAAAGAATCAAGAAGTATCAGCTGAAGTTGAACCCTCAGAAGTGTGTATTCGGGGCAACGACGAAAAAGTTGTTAGGCTTCTTGGTGAGTGAAAGAGGCATTGAAGTCTACCCTATCAAGATAAAGGAAATTCAGAAAATACCCACGCCTCAGACTGAGAAGCAAATACGAGGATTTCTAGGTCACATCCAATATATTAGCAAATTCATAGCTCAGTTGACTACAATTTGTAAACCAATTTTCAAGCTGTTGAAGAAAGATCAGCCAACGAAATGGAATGACCAATGCCAACAAGCCTTTGACAAGATCAAGGAGTACCTTATGAACCCACCAGTATTGACACCATCAGTGGAAGGAGAACCACTTCTATTGTATCTGTCCGTGGGAGAATATTCCATGGGCTCTTTGCTAGCACAGAAGAAAACATAAAAGGGGGTAGAGCATGCCATATATTACCTTAGCAAGAAGTTTCTGGAATATGAGACATGGTACACATCTTTGGAAATAATTTGTGCTACATTGATTTGGGCAACTAAAAGGTTACGACACTACATGGTTTCCTATCAAGTGAACTTGATCTCAAAGATAGATCCCATCAAATATCTCTTCGAGAAACCAACCTTAATAGGAAGGGTGGTCTATTGGTTACTTTTTCTATTAGAGTTTGACATCACCTATGTTACTCAGAAATCTATCAAGTGCCAAACCATAGCTGATCATTTGGCTGCTCACCCCACAGAAGATAGAAGAACCTTGGATGATGCCTTTCCTGATGAAGGAATCGCAGCGGTAGAGGAAGAAGATACAGTTAATGAATGGTAGTTATTCTTTGATGGAGCGGCCAATCAGAAGGGATGTAGCACAAAAATATTACTTGTCACTCCTGACGGTCTTTATTTGCCTTCATCATTCCGCCTTGACTTCCCCTGTACCAACAACATTGCTGAGTATAAAGCTTATGCTTTGGGGCTCGAAACTGCTTTAACCATTGGGGTGAAAAGGATCAAGGTTTACGGTGATTCATCCATTATCATTTGTAGACACAGGGAAAGTGGAAAACTAGAGATGAGAAGCTGAAACCATATCAAGAACATTTGGAAGAGTTGATTGAACACTTTGAGAAGATTTTGTTCGAATACTTCCAGAGAGATAGTGACAGGTTTGTTGATGCCCTTGCGACATTGGCTTCTATGGTAGAGTGCAACCTTATGGCTAGAGTCCGACCATTCTTGGTAGAACAAAGAAGCAGACCCATTTATCAGAATACAGTGAACTCTCTCACTGTGGATGGTCGATCTTGGTTCACTCATATAGTGAATTTCATTAGGGAAAGGAAGTATCCAATTGAAGCAACTAATAGAGAAAAGAAGTTTTTGAGGAGACATGCCACCCAGTTTTTTCTCCAGGAGGATTTGTCATACAAAAAATCCTAGGATGAAATACAGTTGTTGTGTATAGATGAGGAACAAGCTACAATTATCATAGAAGAAATTTATCAAGGTCTCTGTGGACCCCACATTAATGCCAAGATGTTATCTAAGAAGATCTTCAGGCTAGGATATTACTAGAACACAATAGAAGCAGATTGTGTGGACTTTGTCAATAAATGCCACAAGTGTCAAATATTTGCTAACATCATACATATCCCACCAACAAAGTTACATTCGCTCAGTTCACCTTGGCCATTCTCCACTTAGGGTATTGATATCATTAGAAAGGTCAACCCTAAAGCATCCAATGGCCACGTGTTCATCTTGGTAGCCATTTATTATTTCACCAAGTGGGTAGAAGCTCAGTCCTATGCAGTTCTCACATCTACTAAGGTGACCAAGTTCATTTAGGAAAATATCCTTTTTTGATATGGAGTACCTCAAGAATTGATATCAGATCAGGGATCCCACTTCTGGGGTAAGACCGACAAAATCTGCACAATGTTCGGTATCAGAAGGCATCACTCTACCACTTACAGGCCATAGACCAATGGGGCAGTAGAAACAGCTAACAAGAATATCAAAGTCATTCTATAGAAAATGGTGGAAACACACAAGGATTAGGCTGATAAGTTACTCCTTACCTTATGAGCATAACAAACTTCTATACGATCTTCGACAGAGGCAACACCTTTTTCTTTGGTATATGGAGTTGAGGCGGTTCTACCCATGGAAATCCTGGTACCATCCTTAAGGGTACTCCTTAATAGTCAGCTGCTTGAAGGAGAATGGGTGAAGTCCAGACATGATGAGATCAACTTTCTCGATGAAAGGCACATGAAAGCCATTGATAATCTGAAGAAATATCAATTAAGAATGGCTAGGGCCTTTAACAAGAATGTAAAGCCTCGTCACATAGAGGAAGGCGAACCTGTTCTTTGAGAACAAAGAGCCCCAATTCATGACCTAAGAGAAAAATTCAGGCCCAACTGGAGTGGCCCATTTGCTGTCAAAGAAATTCGACCAGGCAAAGCTGTGAAACTCGTAGACCACAACGATGAAAAAATACCCAAACTGGTTAACATTGATCAACTCAAGAAATATTATGTCTGAAAGGGTGAATGTCCTGAACTATGTCAGACATAATTCCTTTTAAGGGATATGTAGACAACTTGACATGTGCAAGTGCGGTCTCAACCATCTAAAGGTAATAAATCGGTTCCTTAATTAATAATCAAAGTAACTTAAAAGATCATCATAGTTTGTATCCCCTAAGAATCGCCATTTGGCTTGAAAGGCTATTAGGTATCTGTCATCCGCCTGTTGGTCCGTCACTTCTTACCCAAGAATCTATCCCCCAAGAATCGTCATTTGGTATGCAAGGCCATTAGGTATCTGTCATTCACCTATGGTTCATCTAGGATTCTATCCTCTAAAAGAAAATCGCCACCCGGTACCAGTTTATCAAGGCCAGTTTATTCTCCACCCTTGATCAGTCAAATTCAAAAGAAAAAAGGAAGAGCTTGATGCAACAGTGGTAAAGGTTTGTTTGAATCATTAGCCAATGAGTAATGCTTTTATAAATCATCATATCTCATTGTTGGTATTGGTTTCAAGAAAATTCATGTGCTTGTTGGATAAGACATTGGGGAAATGGACCTTAGACATAAATATGAGGGCACTAGGATTGCTAAAATCCATGAATGTGTCATTTCTTGGCCAAATTGGATGTGTGAAGCTACATCACCAATCACTCCGATAGGTGCCTCAACACTGGGATGCTGACCTGCATGTGTTTGTGTTTAGATTAGCGGAGATTTGCCCAACTCTTGAAGAATTTCAGGTTTGTATGCAATCTCCACCCAAAGGTAGTTTGTTCTAACCCTCTTTGAAGAAATATTTCTTAGAGGAAATTCATAATTTCTTCAGATGGAAAGAAGAAGAAGTAAAGTAGTTTGTCAGGTATGGGAAGATCGACATTCTGAAGGTGGCTCAGATCTTCATCCAATATCTACCAATGGCAGGAATCCATCAGCAACGATCCCTGGATGCTTATTTGCTCTGTATGATAGCTCGTTATGTTCTCTGCATTCTCGAGCATGGTGCACCATCTATTCTAATTGAGGTAGTAAAATAGTTAAAGAAGGGAGGTGAAATCGTCCCAACGGTTCTTGCAGAAACGTTCAAGGGATTTGATGACATAAGTTATGGGCATAAATTTGAACTAGATCATTATCAGGGAAGTCCTGCTATTTTTCAGATTTGGCTCCTCGAGAAACTAAAGCTCACCACACCATTAAGGGGAAGCCCACTCGGAGTTTTTTGTTACCAGGATGAGAGAGAAGTTCTAGCATTCAACCTTATCACCGATTGGGAAAAGTATCTGTAGGAAAGGACTGTGCAGGATATCACATGGAGGTGCCCAGGGAAGCCACAAGAAGATTTTCTGATGAAGATCCTTGGCCACAACTACGTCAAATTGATGAGATTGACTCACATACCCTTTTATTTGCCTATGTACAACAGTCGACAATATGGGTCGAGGAGACGGACCCAAAAGAGTTAGTGAACTTTCACCCACCTCAAGAATTGTCTCCCCACCTTGTCATTCACCTACCTCATCTGTGGTAAGAAAGTGGTCCCCCTTTTCATGTAATTCATTTGTAATAGATGAGGAAGTATTTGGATTTCCATGTTATCTCGATTATCCTAATTATGACTTGAGTGATGGAATTGATTGTGCCTAAGCATTGCAAGCAAACAAAAAAAAAAACTAAAAAAGAAAAGAAAAGAGAATAAAAATTTTCTTTGTGCCAAAAGTAAGTTTTCATAGAGATGCTGAAATAAAATAATAAATAAACAAGGGCAGGGAAAAAGAAAAAAAATATATCCATGTGTTTGTGTTTGCAAGAAATACAGGAATAAATCCCTATGGGTTCGAAGCCTTCATCTGAATTGTACTCTGAAGCATCCTCATGAAGCATTGGGGAGTCCACAGATGCTACTCCAACCTGCTCCAGCCTCTGGGTTAGGTCCTTAATCAATGCACCCTACCGGGCAATCTCCCTATCCTTGGCAACTATCACCTCGCACAGGCCATAATGCATCCTCCTAATCTCAACATAGACCTTCAAGGACACCTGAAAAAGAGCATATCAGCCAAAGGAAGTCAAGAGTTAATTGGAAAAAGATCAGATACTCACATAATCATAAGGAATAGGTAACCCAAGGGAAGCGTCTACATCTGTGTTTGGCTCAAAAAGATGAGGGAGACTGGGGTTGGCTGCATTAGGATAGGTCCAAGCAGGGAAGCCACAACAGGGGACATTAGCAACCCTGAGAGACCCACAGGCATTGGTAGAAGGCCTTGCTTGTGAAGGATCGGTAGCACTAGCATGTGACTGAACAGCAGAAGGATCTACACGTCTTGCTCTCCCTTAAAAAAAAAACATTAGTCAAAACCAAAACAAAAAAGAATCTATAGGAAATACTCAAGAAAGGGCAACATACCATTAGACCATCGAGACCGAGAGGGGTGCACACTGTCTCCTCCTCTAGGAAGGGTCCATAGTCCCTATCCAGATCAAGAAAGAAGTCCTCCCATACTCCATTAGGCAAGCACCTCATCTTATCCGCTGGGATGATCTCTGGACAGTGCATGGTGGGTGGAGGAAGACTGGGAGAAGGATGTGGATCGATGTCTGACCACTGGGGTACTACTCTCTCTCCTAAGTAACAAGCATGGCCCCACAGGCCCTTGAAAAGGACTTGGTTCTCAGACAATTGATGAACCCATATGACTCTCTCAGAATCTGGAAACACAAGGTTGTGGAATGGTCTCCAAGTAACCTATAAAACCAAGGAAGGGTAAGTACAGCATCAGGCGAATAGAATTTTAATGTCGGACATGGCATACCTCAAGGAGATCGTTCATAAGAGAACGAGCGGTGGTCCCTGGAGGATGGCATCGGGCCCAGACCACCCGGTTACCTCCCCACTTTGTGGCCAAGAGGAAGTATAATGTCTCAGGATCCCTCAGTTTAGGGGCTATGGTCCCCAGGTGCTCAAAACACCAAGGCTATTTCAAGAATCAAAGTAAGAAAGTGCAGACCAAATGACTGAAAGGAAATAGATATGAGAAGGAAAGTTACCTGAACAATGTAGCATGCCCCCTTGAGCCCCTATCCCCATAGGACAACAGGTCAAGGGACTGCAAAAGATATGCATAGATGGCCCCGTCCCAGTCCCAGGTATTTACTATGCGAAGATCTTCGAGAAAGTACACCAGGCGGATATCCACTCTCCCTCAGAGGTCACTGAAGAGGCACTAACCCACAGCAAACAGCAGGAAGGAACATGCTATCTGAGACATGTTGCCTGGATTCTCCCCCAGGCTGACTTTCCACCATCGGGCACTAATCTCCCCTAGGCAGATGCATGTTTGGATGGCTTTAATGATGATACCGATCAGATCTGTGAACTCCCTGGCAGTCAGAAATCCTGTGGGTAGGGTCATGGTTCTACCCCCAAATGGAATGCCTGTCAAAGCATGAAAGCACATAGGCGTAATGGTAACCTCGCCAATAGGAAGGTGCAAAGTGTGAGTACTCGGCCACCACTGCTCCATCAGGGCCCCCACCAATGTCGAATCGGGTCTCTACAAGGGCCAGCTGGCACAAATAGGTATCATCAACCATCTCCTTCACCCTGCAAGGGAGCATCCTATGCCAGGACTGAACCATGTTCAGATGGCTATAGGAGGCCAAGGTAGGTGGTTCATTCCCCTCATGCTAATGGAAATAACAAATAAATAATGAAAGAAAAGAAGCAGCAAAAAGCAAAAACAATACAAAATAGGAATAAAAGACGATCAAAATAATGAATGAAATTTAACGACTTACCCATAAACCCCATATGGAGTTGCAGATGTGATTTCGACTGTTGTGAAGGGTTTGCCTGGAATTCCAATCAGCCCGACCCTCATCCCTGTGGGAAAGGCTGCTGTAACTCTCGAGCTGAACCTCTCCCAGAGTCTTCCTCTTTCTCCTTTCAGCCATATTTTTAGAAATTAAAAAAGCCCAAAAAACTTTTAGAAATTATAAGAAGCCCCAAAAAGTTTTCCAAATTGCACCAAAGCCCTCAAGAATATTAAATTCTCCAAATAGCTCCTCCCTTAAGAACAAGATGAATATCTTTAAGAACTCCAAGAGCAAAATGAAGAACACTAAGAACAAAAGGGGAAATTTCAAGAAAAACCAGAGGGTTCTAGGAACTCACTTCACTCAGAAAAGTTAGAATGAAGAACGAACAAGGGAGGGGACCCATTTTATAAAAAAAAAGCATTTGTTCTCCCTAAAAAATAAAAAATAAAAATTCCAAATCAGCATCAAGAATCAGATTCTAAACCAAAAATCAAGAATCAAGGAAAAATCAAGAGGAGACATAATTTACCTGGCCCTGGGCGGCCCAATCTCATTAACCAGGCCCCAAGTGGCCCAAATGCATTTACCCGGCCCCAAGCGGCCCAATCTCATTAACCCGATCCCAAGTGGCCCAATTACATTTACCCGACCCCACGTGGCCCAATCTCATTGACCCGGCCCCAAGTGGCCCAATTGCATTTACTCTGCCCCAGGCGGCCCAATCACATTTATCCGGCCCCAGGTGGCCCAATGTTGTTAATCCGGCCCCAGGAGGTCCTTTTTCTTTGAGTCGGATCCAAGTGGTCTGATCTCATAGACCAAATCCCTAAACTGGCACATGTGAAGCCCGGCTAAGGAAAATCCAAGCATCAAACATTTTTTACTTGTTGCAAGATTGTAACCATCAGTCCCAGATAGTCCAAATTGGCTTGAAAGACCAAGCCCAGAGACCATATTCCCTGAACTGGCACATGAGAAGCCCAGCTAAGGAAGAATTAGGATAAAAATACTAACATTTTTTTGCAGAATTGGAAGAGCAGTGAATTCCTTTCCCCCAATTGGCAGCCCAGGTAAGTCCTAAAACTTTAGAGATATTATCTGTTGCATTTTTTCAACTCCGTCATAACTGAGCAAGATGACGGCAGTATATGCTCTAGGTGACAAAATATGGTCATTCTTTTCTTTGCCCTTCGACTGTTGGCACAGGCCTCGACCAAAAAGGGGCATACTGTAGACACCCAATTTTGTCACCCTCCTCTGGCTATGATGAAATATGGATCTCGGGCACACCTTCCGGCTTCCAACCGACAGAGTTGCTGATGGAAACATTCCCTATCCGAAACCCTAGAATCCCCGCATGGGAGAGAGGAAGGACTAATTTTGACTTTCACATATGAAGAAATCTGGTCAAGATGACCATGCAGATAAATAGTGCTGGAAACACGATTCTGATGATATATGATATGCCAAAATTAGGCTGACGGATCTCCAACAATCATTTTCAGAAAATCATGCCTTGCCGCACATATGTCGCGCACACGAACAGTCCCGTTGGAAACTTGGAAAAATCCCCCACCTAGCCCAAACACCCCAAATATTCATCCCTTACCTATCCAGATAACCCACTCTCGGGTCTGAAACCCTAGAAATCCCCGTGCAAGAGGGAAGGGGTCTAATTTTGGATTTTTATATATGAAAGAATCCGATCAAGATGACCGTACAAATGAATAGTGCTCAGAAATATGATTCTGATGATATATGATACGCCAAAATCGGATCGACGGATCTCCCGTAATCATCACGAAAAAAAACCCATAATCGCATGCGCGCTACCCACTCTAGCCAACAGGCTAGCCCTCGCGCGTACTCGCTGCCCACGGGCTGTAGTACATGCACACAACCATGCACACAGACCCATAACCATTCACATAGCCATGCACATAGCCCTGCTGCCTGTGGGCCTACTGGCCTACGCCCCCACGGCCACAGGTCCACAACCCTACTGCTGCATCGCCCTCATACACATGTGCATGCTGGCCAGTAGGCCAGCTGGCACACCCGTGCCAGCCTAAGCTGCACACGCTATGCATATTTCCCGCACACGCATGATATCACACACCCATGATATCACCTGCACTACTTGCCTAAACTTTCTCTATCCTTTCGCTTTTTTGAAATCTACCTTTTCTAGCTAAACCTTCTCTCTCCTCTAGTTTTTCTAAAAATTACCTTTTTCAGCTAAACCTTCTCTCTCCTCCCTTTTTTTGAAAGCTACCTTTTCTGGGTAAACCTTTTCTCTCCTCCCACTTTTCTCAAAATTGTTTTTTCTAGCAAAACCTTCTCTCTCCTGATTTTTTGAAAACTACCTTTTTCGGCTAAACCTTCTCTCTCTCGCTTTTCTAAAAACTGTCTTTTCTGGCTAAACCTTCTCTCTCCTCCCGCTTTTTTAAAACTACCTTTTTCGACTAAACCTTCTCTCTCCTCCCTTTTTTTGAAAACTACCTTTTTTCAGCTAAAGTTTCTCTCTCCCCCATTTTTTTGAAAATCACCTTTTTCAGCTAAAATTTCTCTCTCCTCCTATTGTTTCAAAAATCACATTTTTTCGGCTAAAATTTCTCTCCTCTCATTTTTCCAAAAGTTGCCTTTTTCAGCTTAAATTTCTCTCTTTTTCCATTTTTTCTGAAAATCCCCTTTTACCCATTGGACAAAATCATCCCCACCCATTTTGCCTTCAACCCACCCTTTACCCATTGGACCCCCTTTCATCCACTGGATAAAGAGATTCCCCCTCTTATTTGGCCGAGAAAAAATATAAATATCCCCTCCCTTAGAAAAAACACACCAACACACCAGAATCCCCTTCACTCTTTAAGAGTGAAATTTTCCTCCCCTTCCCCCTCTTGATTTTCTTTTGATCTTCGAAGTGATCTTCGTCAAGATCTGAAAACTCAATTGGATCTTCGAAGTGTTCTTCAGGATCTTGAAGATCTTCAATCCAAAAGTCTTAGTTAGATCTAGTTTTTAGCCAAAAATAGTATGTTCTTGAGCCACCTCCCTTGAGTGTTCTTGAGTGTTCTTAAACGTTCTTAAGCATTCCTGAGATAGAAACCCCCCCTCTTTTAGGTTCTTCGAGTCTACAAAGAGATCTTTGTTAAGATCTGAAACTCTGTTTGGATCTTCAAAGTGTTCTTTGGGACTTTGGACTTCTTCAATCTATTTTTAGGTCAGCCCGTTTCTTTTCAGAAATAGTCGTTCCTAGCCAAACCCCTGTCCGAGTGTCCCTAGAATCTTTCCAGAAATAGCCATTCCTAGTGGGAGCTCTACTGAAGTGCCACCTTAGCCTAGCCCTCCCTTAGCCTATCCCCAGTGGAAGCTCTACTGGAGTACCACCTCATCCCAAGCCCAAAAATAGCCTTCCCTAGCCGAAGCTCTGTCCGAATCCAAATCAGGAAATAGCCTTCCCTAGCCGAAGCTCTTTCAGAGTGCTACCTCATCCCAAGCCTAGAAATAGTCTTCCTTAGCTGAAGCTCTGTCCAAATCCAAATCCAGAAATAGCCTTCCCTAGCTGAAGCTCTATCCGAATCCCAATACGAAAGTAATCATTCATAGCTGGAACATTGTCCGAATACCATCACAATCAACATCTCCCAAGAAAGGAAGTTAGAGGTCAAGACCATGTTCCCCTGAGCCAGGAGAATCTGAAAGACAGTCTGAACCAGTATTAGTCAGCGGCCCACCCCTCTTGACCCAAAATAGGGGTTAAGTTCAGGTATAATTTCTCAACCAACTCGTCATAATGTAGACTTTATACATGCCTTATTTTAGTGTATATAGTAGCTTGAATTCAATTAATGTTTATATGTGTGATAACTTAGCCATACATGTGGAATAGTAATAAGTATGAAAAATGTTCGTTCTTAAGCATCTAGCAAAAATACCAGTTGAATAGGAAAGATTGGGTGCTTAACATCTTTCCAACTCTGTAACCTGACACTTACCCTAAATCTTTGGACCAGACCAAATTTCAGGCCCTTTTCTCAGGAATCAGGACCACCCCTGGATCCTAGGCCCACAACCCTAGGTGGTGACTCCAAACCCCATATGCATGATCCTGATCCCCAAATTAGACCACCATCAAAACCCCCATCTCAAATGATGAATTTTACACTCTTACGAAATAGGCGTTCACGTATCTCCAAGTGGTGATATGACGGTGCGGGACCCACAAGCAAAGCACATATGACTCGAATCCCTCCCCTCCCATGAAAGTAGAGAGAGAGAGAGAGAGGAGAGAGGATAGGGATGCATAGTCCATTCTTCTCTGGCCGCTACCCTCACAGGTCCCGCTTATGGGATCGAGATATTATTTTATTTTTATTTATTTATTTTATAAATATGATTCATATTGTCACCACCATATTGTCAATATATAATTGTTATATATTTTTTGGTACCTAGATGATGAATTTGATCTATGGTTTGTTTTTCAAAAGGTGTTTTGAAAAATAATATATTTTATGTCATTGGTTGACATAGATTGTGCTAATATGCAAGTATTAATAGAAGTTTAATGTTTGCATATTTGATGTTTTTGAACATAGTTCATCCGTATTCCATGTTCCAATCAAGTGTTTAAGTATAGTTTTTTTTTTATATTTATCAATGTAATTTTAGAGGAGATTAGATTTTCTTGAACGTGTTAATGGTGATCAAGGCATGATGATTGAAGAAGAAGATGGAGAAAAGAGATGCGAAAAGAAGATAGCATGGAGCTAATGGCTACTTCCTTGGCATAGTTGATGTGCCCACAAGCACATTGGGATATATTGGTTTAATTAAAGAATTAACTAAGCCATCCCATAATCACTTTAATATTTTTATATTGCTATCCATGGTTGTTTCGTTGTATGTTTGTTTTACCCTCTATTATAAAAGCATGTATAATATGGGTTAATCCAGGTTAGTGGATATATCCATGACCTCCCACTGAGGTGAGTGTAAGACAATATGAGATGTGAGTATGCTAAGATGCCGACAAGATAATGGCATGCTTGTATCGCATAGTGTATTGTACTCATTTACTCTTAGATAGGTTAAGAGGATGGATAGTGGGGGTACACTGAGACAGTGGGCCATCCCTTATTTTTTTCTTAGCTCTAACTGATGCAATGGGTATGTGCATGACTTGAGAGTATGTCATCCGAAAAGTGATGGGCATGACATTCAAGGGGTCAAATAAATTGGAGGCCTTGGAGGCAAACAAATTAGTTCACTAGATCAAGTCATGGATAATTAACACCGACAGGGAGAATTATTATAATTGATTTGAGTTTTCAATTCACATTCTAAAGTCAAGATGGAGACTTGAATGTGAACATTACCATTATGTTGTTGCTCAAGTTTTTCAGTGAGAATAATGGTAATTAATTCATGTAATGCTATTCTTGTTCATTATAGATAATTAACAATGACTGCAATTAACTCTGGACTACTTTCACTCATAAATGAGACCAAACTAACTATCCCAAACTATGCAGATTGGTACTACAATATTAAGTTACTCCTTAAGGCAGAATCACTTTATTTAGTGCTTGATGAAGCTGCCCCTCCTACTCCTAGTAATCATTCCACCGAGGATGAGGTATATTATTATGTTGATTTCTAGGTCAAGGATTCTAAGACATCCCTGTACATTATGAACTTAGTGGATAAGTCCATTAGGGATTCTATTAAGAAAGTCTGGACTGCTGGTGCTAAGATAGACAAGCTTGGTAAAATGTTCAACAAGCAGTTTATTCACTCACACCATGACTTAGTGGATGGGATCCATAGCTTAAAGCATACTGAAGGAAGCTCAATAATGGATCATGTGATGAAACTATCAAATCTGTTTGATAGGCTTGATGCTTTAGGAACACAGTTCAGCCTCTTGTACCAGACTAGTGTAGTACTACGCTCTCTACCTCCCTACTATAATCAGTTTGTTATGTTTTACAAACTGAGTCAACAAGCTTTGCCACTTACTGAATTGGAAAATGCCCTTGTGGAGGTAGAAAATACATGTGTGGTCAAGAAAGAGGTGAACACCACTAAGGCAAAGGCCTTTTCCAAGAAGAAATGAAAGAAATGCAAAAATGGCAAGAAGAATTACAATTCCAAGCCCAAGGGAGGAGTTAAGAAGAAGGGAAACCAGGGATACTTGCTTCGAGTGTTATAAGAAAGGCCACTGGAAAAGGAACTATCGTGTATACCTAGTTAAGCTAAAAAAAAAAGAAGCCTGATGAGAAGAAAGAGGAACTAGATAAGCACATTAAGTCCCTACGATCCCATCATGGTGGAAAATATCTATCAGATGAGTTTAAGAACTACCTAGTGACTGAGAGGATTGTTAGCTAGTTGACAGACCTAGGAACACCACAACAACATGGTGTATCCGAGCGACGTAACTGGACCCTATTAGATATGGTTCGAACAATGCTCACTTATAGTGAGTTGCCTCTATCTTTTTGGCGATATGCTCTAGAAACGGCAATCTACATCTTAAATAGAGTTCCTAGTAAGTCTGTAAGTAAGACACCATTTGAGATATGGAAAGGGTGCAAGCCCAGTGTCTGACACTTTAAAGTGTGGGGTTGCATCGTACACGAGCGAAAGCAACTGACAGACAAACTAGAATCCAGGACTTTAAGATGCCATTTTCTAGGCCCAAAGGCACGATAGGGTATTATTTCTTCAACTTAGTTGACCAAAAGGTCATTGTTAGCAAGTATGATACATTCCTTGAGGAGGAATTCCTATATAAAAAGACTGAACCTGTAGTGATTCATGAGTTATTAGATAACTCTGAACCCTCACTCCCGAAAGTAAGACCAATAACCCCGATCACTGAAAACCACTTACCAACAGGGCCTTGACATAGTGGGAGAACTCTTAAACCTACCAATAGATTCATTCTCGTTACATAGGAATCGAAAACTGTGGAAGTGTTCCACATGGTTAGAGATGAATCGGATGACAATCCGATGACATACTCAGAGGAATTAAAGGATGTGGATGCACCCAAGTGGCTTGAAGCTATCCGCTCTGAAATAGACTCGATGGATTCTAACAAAGTCTGGACTCGTGTTGATCCTCCTCCGGGCATTAAGCCCATTGGTTGTAAATGGATCTTCAAGAGAAAGAGAGGCACAGATGGAAAAGTTGAGCATTTCAAAGCTAGACTGGTTACAAAAGGCTATACTCGACAAGAGGGTATAGACTATGATGAGACCTTTTCACTAGCAGCAATGATGAAATCCATACGGATTGTACTCAGCATTGCAGCTCACTTTGATTATGAGATCTGGCAGATCGATGTCCAGACTACTTTTCTGAATGAATTTCTTGATGAATAAATCTACATGAATCATCCAGAGGGTTTCTCCTCTCAAGAAGAGGAAGGAAAAGTGTGTAAGTTGCCTAGGTCCATTTATGGATTGAAGCAGGCTTCCAAAAACTGGAACATCCAATTCGATCAGGAAATCAAATCGTTTGGTTTCAAACAGTATATGGATGAACCATGCTTATACAAAAGAATCAATGAGAGTGCAATATGCTTTCTGGTACTATACGTTGATGACATCCTACTCATTGGGAATGATGTGGGTTTTCTTTCATCAGTAAAATAGTGGTTGTCCTCCACATTTTCTATGAAAGATTTGCTACATTCTAGGGATCAAGCTAAAGCGAGATCGCCATAGATGAATGTTAGGATTGTCACAATCCAACTACATAGACAAAGTCTTGGCAAGATTTAACATGGAGAATTCCAAGAAAGGAAATGTTCCTTTCCAGCATGGAGTTCATCTTTCCAAATCTCAATGTCCTTCAACACCAGAGGACATTGAAGAGATGAAGAGGATTCCTTATGCTTCAACTATAGGGAGCCTAATGTATGATATGTTGTGTACAAGCCCAGATATTTGCTATGCAGTAGGAATGGTGAGTTGTTACCAATCAAACCCAAGAAAGCTGCATTGGAATGCTATGAAAGGTATCCTTAAGTACTTAAGAAGGACTAAGGATTACTTCCTGGTTTATAGGTGTGATCAGTTATCAGTCGTTGGATATATAGATTCTGATTTCCAAACTGATAAAGATGATAGAAAGTCTACACCCGGTATGGTGTTTATGCTAGGCGGAGGTGTTGTTGTTTGGAGGAGTGTAAAAAAAAATCCACAACCGACTCCACCACTGAAGCCGAATACCTAGCAGCTTGTGAAGCAACTAAGGAAGTGGTATGGCTAAAGAAATTACTGAGTGATATTGGAGTTGTACCTCAGCTTGTCAAAGACCCTATTACCCTGTTATGTGACAACAAAGGGGCAATGGCACAGGAAAAGGAGCCACGGGCTCACCAGAGGAACAAGCACGTATAGAGGAAGTATCATCTCATCAGAGAGATCATATAGTAGGGCCACATGCTTATCTCCAAAGTTGACACATTTGACAATGTGTCGGATCCTATGACCAAAGGATTGACTCAAAACGTGTTTGAGAAGCACGGGGAAAATATGGGCTTGAGACTCATGGGTGATTGGCTTTGATGTACAAGTGGGAGATTGTTGGATATTGTGTCCATCAAACCTGGTTCATTTGTAATTTGAACCGATTCGGTTTAATAAAGTGTTATTGGTTTATTATGTGAATTATAAATAAGCAATGTGTCTATTAATAAGTTTATAAATGGAAGTCACAACTAGGGTTTTGGTTGTCCAACCTTATCATAAATGATCTTCACATGTTGTCCTACTAGACATAGAGATGTCAATGTACTTATGTGAGCACACATATATGTGTGTGTTGATAAAGAATCTTTTTGTGTCATATTACCTCATGTGTTACCACCAAAAGTGCTTATGGGAATTGACATGTCACCTTACCTTTAACCTAAGATAGTTTATTTACTATATACATTGACACAACGGTGTTTGCACACACACTTTGATGTATCAATGATCAAAGTCCAAATGGACATAGGCTGGTATATTGGGTGTGAGAAAAAATGTACATCAGTGAAAAACTAATCAACAGGGTTTCCACTACCCGTTTAGGGGAACATCAAGAGAAAGAGCATTCATACACAATCGTATTGAATCAGAGCTCTGTATTATTTAAGAAATGATTTTATATTTCGAATGGTGATTAGAAATGATTAAATACGATTTAACTGAACGCACGCTCCCATACGGACATGTACTATGGAATGGGGTCATGGTGGTATTGATGTACATGCCCTATATTCCATAATGATGATGTTAGTAGTTGTGGAGGTATTACCGTAATTTAGTTATGGTGGATATTTAATTAATATCAATTAATTAAATTGGGAATGGATAAATAATTACTATGCAGTTAATGAGTTATTTAATTTTTTGTATTATCCCTCTTAGATTCTGCTTCTTCCCTTTCTTAGCAAGCAAGTATTTAAGTCATATTGGATAAACCAATTGTATAGAAAGAAGAAAGATTTAAAAGGGGAATTAAAGTTTTAGGAAACTTAACCAGTTAAATTTTTAAAAAACTTAAACTATTAAAATTTTATAAAACTTAAAAGAGTTTAAGTTTCTAAATTAAATTTCTTTATTATTATATAATGTGGAGATTACAGGATCGAGATATACCAAAATCCAGGGAAATAGGGATCTCCTGGTTCTGTATGGCAATCCGGACGAGATAGGTACAATACCTTACTCCGATCCAACAAGGAGACAAACACTGAGATGGGTGCAATACCTTACTCAGAACTAATTATGCAGAAACAATAAACAAAAGAAAGAATAAAACCATAAACTTAAAATAAAGGATATGGAATTGCAGAAAATTAAAAGCTGCTTAACTAGATCTATCTTTCAGAATCAAGAGGCACGACTGTAGGCTTTGATCTGAGGATATAACAAGAAGCTGCTATATGCAGATACAGATGCAGAAAGAAAGCTAATAATGCAATCAAAGAAAAATACTTTGAAATTTATATTTGAAAATAAAGTTTACAATATTTGGAGATGGGTTTAGGTAGGCTTGGGTTGGAGGATTTGAGGAGAAGAAGGTTGAGTTGGCTTTGAGCTGTAGGTGGCTAACCTTTAAAGGACGATCAGACTTGAGATGATCAGAACCTGTTGTTGTAGTCCGGTGAGGTGCTTTGAGAGATCTTGGAAGAACTTGTGGAGGCACAGCTTGCTTCGGGGCTTCTCTCCCTAAGTTCTATGTTTTGAAGTTGGATAATTTTTTCAAGTGGTTTGAGAGAAGGGGTGATGCTCCTTTTATAATATAAGGAGGCTCATTTGAATTACATGTGAGTTTGGATTACATTTGGGTTTCATTTGGTACTGTAGCAAATTAGGTACTATTTGACTTTTCATTTGTCACTATTTGGAACTGTGCACTTGAATTTGTATTTAAAGTGAACAGTTATTGCCGACAATCGTAGAACTATTGGCGCCGAAAGTTGGAGTTGCTGTCAACAAATGATTTGGAATCTTTGATATGATTGCTGTTGACAGTTGATTTGGAATCTTCAATGATCTTACCACGGCATTCCACGTGTCAGGGACACTGTTCTCCGTATTGGTTTGATCAAGAGGTTTGTATCCTATTTGTTCGAGCCGGATATTGGCCGGACTATCCTTTGACCTGGGATAGTAACAGTACCTCCTTTCCTAAATAGGTCGTCCGAGGTTATTTGACTAGGTGTGGTTTTATGACTACACCCGTCGGCTAGTTTATGACCGTCCTAGCAGACGTTTTGGACCAAACTTAGGGTTTGGTCGAAGAAGACTTTGTATTGGCACTCCGACGAGATCTTCAGGAGGTGACTTCTTTAAATTTGCTGGATGAGGATGCCTTGGAGCTGGCAGGCTCAAAATCAGGGTCATCCTCATATGGATCTTGCCCATAGCAGAGTTCATGGGAAGGAACAGATCCTTTGATAGATTTGAGACTGTAGGCACTGTCACTGGAGCCTTCATTGTCTTCATTGTCTGAGTCGGATCCGAGTTCGGCCAAACGGGCACACAAGGCTTCCTTCTCACTTTTGATGCTTGATTTTGAGGTGGTTTGGATTGTTGGAACAGGTTGGAGACCTGTGAGGCTTTTGATTAAAGTAGTCCTTTCACATTTGGAGATATCACAGTTGTCCCACCATTTGACATTGAAAGAGCGGCAAAGAACTGGAGCAATCGAGTCATTTACCTGATAATCATAAATTTGATATTCCCAGAACAATATCCATGCGAGACGGCAATGGAGAAAGAACCGGAGAAGATCGGGTTGATGAGGTTGAGGAGTTGTGTTTTGCAGAATATTTGAAAGGAATCTTGAATTTGTGGTGGTAGTATATCTACCATAGGACCATATTGATCCCACCATTTGGGAAACCAGAGAGGAGTTTGGTTATTAAATCTATATTCAAAACAGAAAAACCAAGAGTGGCGGTTAATTCTGTTTTGAAAAGAAAAAGCTTTGAACCAGGCATCCTGGTAATCCTTATAAGTAAAATTTGGTGGGGAAAAGGTATTTGAAAAGCTTCTTGGGTTAAGGGGGTGAGTTCCCCAGTCTTGGAGAGACAGAATTTTGCAGATGGTTACAGTTGTATGTGTAACCAATGTTTGGTCATTTCAGTCATAATTGAGTTTAAATCTGACCGAATCTGTTTCCACGAGATTATACTCGTAGAATTCCTGATGTTTTGCAGAAGAGTCAGAATGGTGATTCCAACCTTTGTAGAAAATTTGTTGTGCCATCATCACGGGTGATTCGGCATATTTGAATAAGGGCTCTTCAATAGTGAAGAGGTCTTCTTTGCATGGCTTCTCATGGTATTGACTTTTGAGTTTGGAGCCTTGGGCTGTTTGAAGAAGTTTGGCTTGTGTAGTTTGTAAGGTAGAGCTAGCCTTATTTGTGGTTTGGATGGGTCCAGCTGCTGGGACGGCTACCACAGCATGGGAATAGGGTGTTTTTGTAGTAGCCATTTGGGATTGGCTACGGGTGACAATTTGGTGAGATGGTGCAGCAGAGGCTGCTGTAGCACCATAGCTGGATTTGGTTTTTACAACAGAATTTGAGGAGGTAGACTCCTTAGGGGGAGCCATCCTGATAAGATTGATTTGAGGAGTCTGGCCCTGTAAGAATTCACGGGTGAGAAAGTCAGGGACAGAATTGGATTCTCCTTTAATATATTCTATTTGGAATTCAAAAATTGATAATAAGGCTTGCCATTTGGCAAAAATTTGTTTTGATGCAAGATTTGAAACATCATTTTGTAAAACATATTTAGCTGCGCTACAATCAACACGAACTAAAAAAGGTTTATTTAATAATATATTTTGAAACTTTTGTATGCAAAGAACAATTGACAAAATTTCTTTTTTTGATGGTACTATAATTCTTTTGAGCAGAATTCCAAATACCAGAGGTAAATTGGACTAATTGTTCTTTGTTATTGTCAGGAAATCTTTGTTTAAGAATTCCTCCATATCCAATATCGGAGGCGTCGGTTTTGACTATTTTAAACGCCTCAGGATTAGGAATGAATAAACAGGGGATTTCTTTAACAAGCTTTTTGATTGTTTGAACGGCCGTTGTTTGGGTTTGAGACCAGGGAGTTGGTTTCTATTTAAGCCGTAGATATAAGGGTTCGGCAATCTTACTGATTTGAGGAAGAGAATCACGAACATAATTTAAACTTCCTAAAAATCTTTGTAACTGAGTTTTATCAAGGATTTGGTCAGGGAATTTCTCACCAAAGGTAATTGCACGATCGATAGGAGTAAGGGTACCCTTTTCGATTAAGTGACCAAGGAACCTAACTTTGGTAAGGAAGAATTCCATTTTCCTTTTTGATAAAATAAGACCATTTGACTTTATAATTTGGAAAAATGTTCTTAAGTGTTTGAAGTGTTGTTCAATAGAATTTGAGAAAACCAAGACATCATCAATATAGACAATGGTGAATTGTCCATAAGGGTTGAATATGTCATTCATGATTTTCTGAAATTCACTAGGGGCATTTTTGAGCCCGAATGGCATCACGTTCCATTCATACAGGCCGAAAGGGATTGTGAATGCAGTTTTGTATCGATCTTTTTCTTGGATCTGGATTTGCCAGAATCCAGACTTCATATCGAATTTGGAAAAGAATTTTGCCTGATAAATTCTTTGTAAAAGATCCTTTTGGTTTGGGATTGGATATCTTACCCATTGGAGGGCATCATTTAGGGGTTTGTAATTAACTACTAACCAGGGAGTACCTCTTTCTATTTCAGTAGCCTTATTGACATAAAAGGCTGTACAACTCCAAGGAGAGGTACTAGGACGGATGAGTTTTTTGTTTAAGAGATCGTTAATTTCTTCTTTGCAGGTCTCAAGGAGAGTTTGATTCATTTGGGCTGGTCGTGCTTTAGTGGGAATTTGAAGATCTGAGAACCCAGTAGCATAAGGTAGGGAGACCAAATGCTGCTTTCGATGCCAAAAAGCATCTGGAACATCAGAACAAAGATTGGATTCAAATTTTGATTTAATTTGATTAATTTGATAAATAGTTTTGGGATTCTTAAGGCGATCAGAGATTCTCTCATGCAGAAGCTCTGCTTTAAGAAAATTTAATTGTTTAATTTTATTAACACTTTGGTTATCAGAATTTTGAGCTTGTAAGAATGGGAACACAATCTTTTGTCCTTGGAATTTCGTAGAAATCCCATCTTGGGTTATTTTAAAGGGTTTGATTTTTTCTAAAAATGGTTGACCAAGGATTATAGTTTGATCAAGGTCTTTTGCAAGGATGAAATTTTGGGGGAGACAGAGGCCTTGGTTACAGACATGGGTGTTTGAAAGTTTGTATTGGACATTCAACCCAGATCCATTAGCCGTATTAAGGCGTTGGGTAGTTCTTTCATAGAACTGGGTTGGAATAGCACCTTCGTTGATACAATTGGCATTTGCACCATAATCAACTAAGGCAATGGCTGAGAATTTGAATGAAGCATTAACAACTAAAGTTATGCGTACATACCAATTTTGACAAGTTATGGTAGCCACAAAACCAGGGATTGTAGGATTTGGGTTAACAATTTCTTGATTTGCAAAAGGATTTATTAATGGTTCGTTGTTTGAATTTGAAGCTTGTTGATTTTGTTGTATGCTTAAGAGGGTTATTTGTTGTTTGATTTGTTTTATCTCATACTGCAAAGATGCAGTAGTAGTTTCAAGGGATTTAATCCGACCAGAATGATCAGGAATAATGGGTTTATCAAATTTTTGCATAATTTGGTGGAGGTTGTATGGTTGAGGGGAATTTTGAGTAGAAACATTGTTTCTATGATGCTCAAGGCAAGCCTTCTTTTGTTCTGGGTCTGCTAAGCTATCAATATAATCAAAAATATTTGAATTCGGTGATGCACGAAGCATCTGAACAGACTCAGGAACACAGTCTTCATAGCTAAGGCCAATAATACAAGAATCACAAGTACATGCTTGAAAATTCTCATTATTGGATGAACTGGAAGTATGTTCAGAGGCTTGAATTTGATTAAGTTTGTAGTTTTCATCCTCAGAAGAAGATGAAGAAGTTTCTTGGAATAGCGCAAGAATTTGGGTTTTATCTTGCTCAGAAATTTGTAAGGAATTAATTTTATTTGAGACTCTGCAAAATTTGGCAATATGGCCGGGTTTACCACAGCGGAAACAACCTTGAGAAGATTTGTCAGGTTTTGGATCTTTGAGATTTTTAGGTGCCTTGAAAGGCTTTCTGTATTTATTGTACTTGGGTTTTGGAGGAGTTTTATGATAAAACTCAGGGGTCGTAAATGGTCTGTGTGATACATATTTTTTAGATTTGTGGAAACTTTTATAAAATTTGCGAGAAGACTTATGTTTATGTTTTGATGGAGGTCTGAGAGGTGGAAATCCAAATTGTTCACAGAATCCTCCTAACTCTCTTTTGTAAAACTTGTTTTCTTTATGGATTTGTTTCTTTAGTCTAATGTCAGTGCAGAGAGCAAGACCCTCTTCATGAATTAGACTAATTATTTGGCCATAGGACATTTGGTCATAGGGAATGATCCCATCATTTTCTTTCCTAAGGTGTTGTTTGATTTTCTCAGAAAACAAAGTTGGTAATCCTGTAAGGAATTTTTCTTTCCAACAGGGGAGGTTTGCATCAGGTCTGGTTAAGACTTTGGTTAAGAAAGTGTCTTTGTACCATTTGAAATCATGTAATTTCTTACATCTAAGGTTTGATAATTGTTCAGCTGTTCTGTCTTTGAGACAAGAGGGGTTTCCTAAAAAGTAATTTGCAATGCTGAAAATAAGGGTATTAACAGCATCCTCAATAGGAATACCTTCACTATCAAGAAGGGGGACTCCTTCAGGCATGATTTGAATAGCCATTAAAATTTCTGTTTTTTGGACATCAGTCAGGACATAATCCCACCAACCTTTGAGTTGGCCAGTAAAGCCAGAAACAAGCAAGGTAGCTACAGCACTATCAGGTGTATTTTTGATACGATGTGCATTGCTAACCATAGTCATCTCTTGGAGTTTGTTCATGATATTATGTTCAGACAGACCATCTATGTTCCATTCATAGATGATTCCACTTTGGTAGGAAGCCTGAGGAGCAATTCCTCTTGCTTCAATTTGTAGGTCAGGGAAGACCAGATGTTGGTTTGAACTTTGACCAATTTGATTAATTTTTGGGAAGTCATCCTCTTCAGAACTTGAGGAAGTATCTGAAGAACATCCTATGATGGTGCGAACACCTCTATTGTTTGATTCAGCTGAAGGTTCATTTGATGGTTGATTTTGGATAGGTGTTTGTGGATCACTTAAGTGTGTTTCAGCAGCATTCAGAATTGTTAATCGTTGGTTAATTTGATCTAAAACAAAAGATTTGTTAAGAGCAAGTTGTTGTTTTTGAGGGATATTATATGGTTTGAATAAAGAGACGGAAGTTGGAACCGGAGTTGGTGTCATAAATGAAGAGGCTATTGGTTTTGGTTGGACAAGGTTCTCAACTCTAGATAGTTGACTACCTATGGTTTGAAGACTTAGATTTGCAAAGTTTAATTGTTCAATTTGTCTTCTATTTGGATCTTCTTGGTCAGCAATTTTGAATGGAGAAGCGGTTATCTCAATATCTTTGTAGTTATGTTTGATGTTTTCCACCGAAGGATGGATAGCATTAGTTATTGGACCATCATAAAGGGTCCAAGATTTATGTGAAGTAGTTTGAGTACACACTTGATTATGCCAAGGATAGTAAATATTATTATCCTGTGTATAGATATCAAAGTATGTAAAGAAGAAAACATTTGTTTTAAGGTTTGTCATAAAATTATACCAATTTGTCCGAATTTGAGCTTGTTGTTCTAAATTATAAGTTGGTAAAAACCATTCACGTTTTTCTTTATTCTTTGGTGATTCAAAATCTATTCTTAGTAAGGGTTTGTCAATTTGATAATTTGTGGTTGTTTGAATCATGCGTACTCCTGAGTTTCGAGAATTACGCTGAGGCGGAGTAGCAACCTCAGACTGGGTAGGAGACTGACGATCAGGTACCTCAGATGGGGTAGACTCAGGGAAAGTTGTCTCGTAAGTTCCCTGGGCGATATTTTAGTTGGTTTGGACTCCAACAAGGTTGGGGATAGGTGTAGTAGTCCTAGTTTGGGAAACCCATTGGTTTAAGTCAGAAGAAGTCGATGCTTCAGAGCATGACCTTCTTGAGCTTTGATAAACAGGAGGAGGTGTTTGTCTGTTAAACCTAATGGATACCAGTCCGTCTAAGTCTTGAGAAATAGAACTGATACTGGTGTTTGAGACTTGAGGGGGAATTGCAGTCATTTGCAGCTGCCATTCTTCAGGGAAAGAAATATCTTCCCAACGGGCAAGTTTTGGGTAAACAATTTGACCCTGAATACAACCAGTTTCAAGGTAAAGGGTTTGGCCTTTTGAAGATGTTCTTTTGGCACGAGGTTGGACAGATTTCATGGCTTTGTATTTTATGCGATGGATGATAGAAATTGGTATGGTTCCATGCATTAATTTATAACCGTGAGTTTTGAGGTTAAGTTTGAGCGAATGTAAAATATTTGGGTCTTCTAGGGCTATGGATATATTTGGGTAGACATTGAAATGGACAGGTCCATAACGAAGGCTAGTTTCAATAGCTCCTAAAAGGGAATCATTGAACTCAAGAAATCTTTGGTCCCGAAGGGCTAACAACATGGAAGTGTTGAGTCCTTCACGGTGAAGGGGTTTGATCGCCACTTGGACTAATCCAATATGGACATAATTATATTTGCGATCTTTGTATAAATCTTGTAAAGTAATTGGATCAAAAAGTTGAATTTCTTGTGTTTGGGGGGTAAAATTAATAGTTTGTTCTACGGTCTTGACTGTTTCGAGTCCGAACCAGTCTCGATCATAGAGATCATTTCTTGAATTTTAGGCATATCCCAGCTTTGAAGTCGTCGGTTGATTCTTGTGATTTGTTCATCATAATCAAGCACATTAGAAGTTGTGCTTGCCTCACCTGCCGATCTCATCGACATGGAGCGGGGTAATCGATTCATAATTTGAGAATTCTTTGTCTTGGGGTAACCACCTAGATATAAGTTTTAAGATGGTATTTCCAACATAACTTGGGCACAAACGTGGTCTTACACTCTTCTGCCACTCCTCCCAAGAGTCCAAAGGCATATACCGCGTCGAAAAACTTAAGAAATAAAATAATTACTCAAAAGAAAAGAAATCTGCAAAGAAATAAACCGAATCCACCACCACCATGGCTCTGATACAATTATCAAACCTTAGATGTAAGAAATTACATGATTTCAAATGGTACAAAGACACTTTCTTAACCAAAGTCTTAACCAGACCTGATGCAAACCTCCCCTGTTGGAAAGAAAAATTCCTTACAGGATTACCAACTTTGTTTTCTGAGAAAATCAAACAACGCCTTAGGAAAGAAAATGATGGGATCATTCCCTATGATCAAATGTCCTATGGCCAAATAATTAGTCTAATTCATGAAGAGGGTCTTGCTCTCTGCACTGACATTAGACTAAAGAAACAAATCCATAAAGAAAACAAGTTTTACAAAAGAGAGTTAGGAGGATTCTGTGAACAATTTCGATTTCCACCTCTCAGACCTCCATCAAAACATAAACATAAGTCTTCTCGCAAATTTTATACAAGTTTCCACAAATCTAAAAAATATGTATCACATAGACCATTTATGACCCCTGAGTTTTATCATAAAACTCCTCCAAAACCCAAGTACAATAAATACAGAAAGCCTTTCAAGGCACCTAAAAATCTCAAAGATCCAAAACCTGAAAAATCTTCTCAAGGTTGTTTCCGATGTGGTAAACCCGGCCATATTGCCAAATTTTGCAGAGCCTCAAATAAAATTAATTCCTTACAAATTTTTGAGCAAGATAAAACCCAAATTCTTGCCCTATTCCAAGAAACTTCTTCATCTTCTTCTGAGGATGAAAACTACAAACTTAATCAAATTCAAGCCTCTGAACATACTTCCAGTTCATCCAATAATGAGAATTTTCAAGCATGTACTTGTGATTCTTGTATTATTGGCCTTAGCTGTGAAGACTGTGTTCCTAAGTCTGTTCGGATGCTTCGTGCATCACCTAATTCAAATATTTTTGATTATATTGATAGCTTAGCAGACCCAGAACAAAAGAAGGTCTGCCTTGAGCATCTTAGAAACAATGTTTCTACTCAAAATTCCCCTCAACCATACAACCTCCACCAAATTATGCAAAAATTTGATAAACCCATTATTCCTGATCATTCTGGTTGGATTAAATCCCTTGAAACTACTACCGCATCTTTGCAGTATGAGATAAAACAAATCAAACAACAAATAGCCCTCTTAAATAGACAACAAAATCAACAAGCTTCAACTTCAAACAACGAACCATTAATAAATCCTTTTGCAAATCAAGAAATTGTTAACCCAAATCCTACAATCCCTTGTTTTGTGGCTACCATAACTTGTCAAAATTGGTATGTACGTATGACTTTAGTTGTTAATGCTTCATTCAAATTCTCAGCCATTGCCTTAGTTGATTCTAGTGCAAATGCCAATTGTATCAACGAAGGTGCTATTCCAACCCAGTTCTATGAAAGAACTACCCAACGCCTTAATACGGCTAATGGATCTGGGTTGACTGTCCAATACAAACTTTCAAACACCCATGTCTGTAACCAAGGCCTCTATCTCCCCCAAACTTTCATCCTTGCAAAAGACCTTGATCAAACTATAATCCTTGGTCAACCATTTTTAGAAAAAATCAAACCCTTTAAAATAACCCAAGATGGGATTTCTACGAAATTCCAAGGACAAAAGATTGTGTTCCCATTCTTACAAGCTCAAAATTCTGATAACCAAAGTGTTAATAAAATTAAACAATTAAATTTTCTTAAAGCAGAGCTTCTGCATGAGAGAATCTCTGATCACCTTAAAAATCCCAAAAAAATTCATCAAATTAATCAAATTAAATCAAAATTTGAATCCAATCTTTGTTCTGATGTTCCAGATGCTTTTTAGCATCGAAAGCAGCATTTGGTCTCCCTACCTTATGCTACTGGGTTCTCAGATCTTCAAATTCCCACTAAAGCACGACCAGCCCAAATGAATCAAACTCTCCTTGAGACCTGCAAAGAAGAAATTAATGATCTCTTAAACAAAAAACTCATCCGTCCTAGTACCTATCCTTGGAGTTGTACAGCCTTTT